>NC_067223.1:29617456-29732456 GCF_019924925.1 Ctenopharyngodon idella
CCCTCTAATAGCCAAAATGCAGAGGTCGGAGAATTGCAAGAGACAGGAGGCAAAGTGATGCTTGGAAACATGCTAACAATTAAATGGTAATACAATAATATAAAATGAAAAGTAAGTACAACACAGATGCATGTTTGTGCTCTTATATTTCATAAAGGTTTGTTGTTGAATTGCTGAAAAAGGAAATTGTTGCTTACACACTTGCAGGTTGTGGTGCTTGTAGGTGAGGGGGATGATGGGAAACAGTATGTATAAGCAGGGACAGAAATAGAATTTAATGAGTTCAAATGCTCTACAGTGTATTTGACAGTGAAAATGTCTGTGTGAAAATATGAAAGATTATATGGCCTCACCATAAAATTATATGGATTTTTTATAATAGCACTTTAATTTTAGGTGTATGTTTGGTTTTTTGTGTTTTTGTGCTAGTTTTCCCGTTTGTTTGATTACTGTGTTAGTTGCCTTAGTTACTGATTTAGTTACACTCCTGTTCTGAGTTGCGTTAATCATCCCTATGTATTTATAGCCTTCATTTGAATTCATTCAATGTTCATTCTCATCTATGTATACTTGGTTGTTCTATTCCTGTGGTTTCAGGAGTGATATTCCTGAGTATTTTGGTTCCTTTGAGTTTTGTATTTTTTTTTTTTTTTTTCAACCAGACATGACAAATATATGTGTATCTTACATTTGCAGATTTGTGCAAATAAATGTATTGTAGGGAAATTAGCTAAATGTGCTGGAATTATGCATTTTTATATGCAGTTTCTAGCAAATGAGTGTGATAAAGAAAGTGTGATATTAATGTATTAGTGTGATATTAATATATGGACATTTTCAATCAAAACTCATAACTCATAACCATCGCATTTAAAACTCTCAAACATGTATAATGTCAAACACACGTTACATGTTGTGATTGGATGCTTTTCGTCTGTTTCTGTCCAAGTCTGAGAAGAATGCACAAGTTTGTTCGCACACGACACATTCCGTCTGAGCTTTTTTCTAGTCCTAGAGTACCCCCAGTGGTTCACATTTTGGATGTGTCTCTTATTTGATGCACCCATTTCAGTTCTTTAAGTCTCTAATCACAAGCTGATGAGTTGAATCAGGTATTTTGATTAGGGAGCACAAAATGTGCTGTGTTGGAGCTACTCCAGATCCAGGATGAATGAAGATATATTTAACAATGACTTTATTTATTGGTTATTAATAACATTCTTCATAATATAATGATATAATCATATATAATCAGGGCAGGTTCCTCAGAGGAGACAAAAGCAAAATAAAAGCAAAAATAAAATAATTCAAATATTACAATATATAACATTAGAAATATATAAAGAACTAATTTTTCTGAAGTGACACTGTCTAATAGTGACACCAGTGGTTAAAGTTACAGCATGAGACTTTCTTGCCTCACCTGAGCCCACTGCATTTTAACAGACCCCATAAAGTGTGCCGTGGGGTTGCTGGTGGGTATTTATTGAGAATGATTGATGGAAGAGTCACGTGAGTGGAGGCAATGCCTACATCACATTATGATTGGCTATTGCTTTGTTTATGTGATAAATCCTAGCTCTCGTTTTCGTGCGTGTTTTGCAAATTGCTATGAATAAAAATTTGCCGTTAATAGGAAGAATAATTAAAAAAGCAAGTAAACAACTAACCAACCTGATATCATCGATCACATTCAAGCTTGAAATGACTTGATCTTTGAGGGTTTTTTAGAGAGCAATAAGTGTGAAATTACATCTCCGAGTCTGTGACCAACAATGACACCTGCAGTGGTTACTGAGCTTTGATGATCAGTGATATGAAAATAAGTTGACTTCTAAAAAAAAATAATAATAATAAAAATTTTTAAAAAGTTAAACCTCAGAGAAGAAAGTGCATGGATTGTATTTCATGTCACGTGTTTCTTAGTCTTGATTTCTCACAACTTGTGTGCTTTTTCTGGGCTAGACAGAGTGAACTGTGGTGCTAATAGAGCAGGGGTGTCCAATCCCGCTCCAGGAGGGCCACCATCCTGCAGAGTTCAGCAACAACCCCAAATAAACACACCTGAACCAGCTAATCAAGGTCTACTAGGCATACTAGAAACTTCCAGCCAGGTGTGTTGAGACAAGTTGGAGCTAAACTCTCCAGGACTGAGTTTGGACATTCCTGTAATAGAGTGTTATGAACGTGCACAGAAGACCAATGGCCGAGGTGAGGATTTTCGTTAAATAACACATTAAATTTCGGTTATAACACATTAATTATCGTATACCCCATAACACATGGGACATACAACACCGGTCTCATGGGACCATTCTGTGATATTTTTCCATCTTTTTTTAAAGCTTGATGCTGTTCGCTATTCACTACCATTATATGGACGATGTCATGTCTGTTGTTGGTTTTGACCATGTGTTCATGTTTTTTTTTTTTTTAAATTTGTCTTAGTCTTACTTCCTGGTCATGTCATGTGATTCCCTGTTTCAGTGATTCCCCTGGCTCAGTATTGGCCAACACTGTACATGTGAACATGCATGCATGTGATGCTGACGCAGGAGCTGGCCAATAATGAGTTGGAGTTCTGACATAGAACACGAAAGTGCTGCACTGCATTCACTACGTCAACAGCGTAGGAGAAAGACGGGGAGAAAAGAATTTTTTCTTTTGTTTATTTTTGTTTTGTTTTGTCGCTTCGTAACATTAAGGTTAAACCACTGTAGTCACATGGACTATTTTAACAATGTCTTTACTACCTTTCTGGACCTCAAAAGGTACAATGACATTTCTGCCAATGTGTGGTTCAAAAAAATGTCAACATTAA
The DNA here is from genome assembly GCF_019924925.1 of Ctenopharyngodon idella. Taxonomy (NCBI): domain Eukaryota; kingdom Metazoa; phylum Chordata; class Actinopteri; order Cypriniformes; family Xenocyprididae; genus Ctenopharyngodon; species Ctenopharyngodon idella. The sequence goes on from NC_067223.1 coordinate 29,620,278, forward strand.
CTGATACATGAATGAATGAATGAATGGAGTGTGTGTATCAAAAAGTTAGAAAAACTGAACTTTGACTATTCTGCTGAAATTTTTAAAGCATAGAGTCCTGGGACATTTATGAAATCCACTGCATTGTGAAAGCTCCACATTGACTGTAATCTATAACAGTAAAAATGGAAATGAACTGTCAAACTTTGCTATTCACTAAGCATCCAAACTCTACAAGCTCTTCTGGAGAGTGAATATGTTAATGTAGTGTTGTTAATGTTAATTGTAGTGTTATTATTTTTTTAAATATATTTTTTTAAGGATTGCTTATCAGTAAGTAATGTGGTTTTAGATGGCTTTTTAAAAATTATGCACTGAACAGTGAACAGCTCTCCAAACAGTCGTGCAGCAAAACATTAGCATAGAAATTACAAGATTTGCATGGAAGCATTCGTTTTAAAAGACTCCTGCCACCTACTACCATTCACTTACACTTCTGTAAAAAGTAATTTTTATTAGCATGAATATATGCAGTTTCAGCAGTCAGATTGTGTTGAGTGATGGATGCGAATGGATGGGTATTTGTATGAAAAAGGATAACAGGGCTATGAACTAAGACGTGACTGAGGTGAGTAGTTGAATAATGTAAATGTTTTACATTGTAATGGTCCCGTGTGGAATTTTCTAAAGACACGCAAAATTATGATAAATAATAAGCATTAAATATCACTTAAAAGATGTGGTGTGGTTGAAAGGTGGAGGAAAGAAACTTTGTTCTGCACCCCATTAAATCAAGAGACAAGAGAGGGCATTGCCACAAATTTCTCACAAATTATTTCAAGGGCAAGAAAATGTACCCATTTATGTATTAGAATAATTTTTAATGAAATGATCTCAGTACAATTAGGTAAAATTAATACAGGACTACTTTCTATATTATAAGTACATTATTATCTCTTTATACCAGTCCTGTCCAACATTTAATGTTAAAGGTTTATTGCTAAATTAAATCATTCATGCATATTTTACAAAAGCACATTAAAAGCTGTCTATGTATTTTGCAGATTTGTGCAAATAAATCCACCCTGTTGTAGAGAAATTAGCAGGGTGTGCTGGAGCCATGGTGTTGTGTGCAGTTTCTAGCAAATGAGTGTGGAAAAGGAAGGTACTTGCAGATGTATGGCCGCACTGGCCAAATGATTTCCACTTTAATAAATGCGTTACCCACAGAGTAGGTTTAATCTAAACCCCTCGTCTTCACGTTATAGCAAACCAGGCCATTCTCATGATAAAGTGCTACCAGGTGTACGGAGGATACCAAGCTGTTGATTACATCAATTGTTATTGATGTTCCATTAAGTACCATTTCATTTGTTTCTTTCTTGTAATTAATCATCAACTGCTGTTTTTTTTCCCACTTGTTGTAGTTTTAGTGTACCACCAGCATGGTGCTTGGACTTATAGACCTTACCTGTACTTTGATGACTGAAGCAAAAAAGAAAAAAAAAAAATGAAGGTTTTTCATGCTCTTTATGCCATTTTTCCAATCAAGTATAAATAATATAGTTCACATATATAGCCCACACCCAAAACGAAATAGATCTGTTTCATTTATCTCATGGCACTGTAGAATGCTAATGCAGTATGCGTTCTTTATTTTTTCGGCCACAAAAGGAGAAATAAAAAAATAAAAAATGTCTCGCTTGCGCTCATCCATATAATGCCAGTGAATAGTGACCAGCATCAAGCTTTAAAAAAAGATGCGAAAGTATCACAGAATGATCCCATGCAATGTCATATATCCCACGTGTTCTGGGGGTATAAAATAGGGTTTGGTGAAAAACAAACCAAAAATGTAATTATTTAATGAAAATCCTGACCTTGGCCGTTGGTCTTCTGTGCACGGCTGTGCACTTGTGAGACTCTATTAGCGCCGCAGTTCACTCTGACTCGCCCAGAAAATCCACACAAGTTGTGAGAAATCAAGATTATTTAAAACACAGCATGAAATACAATGCCTAGAAATCCCCAAAAAGCATTTGTGTACTTTCTTCACTGAGTTGAATATCTCCAGACTAGAACTCCAGTTGTCAGATGACAGTCAGATTGACAGTGTAGAATGCTTGATTCTAATAAGAAACTATGGGGCCAGATTTACTTACAGCTTATGCCAGCACAAACCCCCTTTTGGTGTTAAAAAAATGCTGTCTGGATTTACTAAGGACACGCAGTGAAAAATTAGCCCTGAAAAGGCGTGGAGACAATTATTTTTTAGGCTGATCTTATTTCATATGCATTTGTAGGTGTTTCACTTTCAGACACAAAATTTATGGGAGGAGAGTATTTAAATGAATCACGCTACGTGATTTACTAAGCTTTGCGCTCGTCAATTGACTGGTATTTGTGCCATTATTTAACACCCAAAAAAAGCATGTTTTAAACCAGATGCTACTTTGCACTTCTCTTCGTAGATTGCGTTGGTTATTGTGGAAATGATCTGGCTGCATCTGTGTTCATTAATTTGCGCATTGTCATAAATCACCTGCAGGAATTTCCACTCCTGTCTGCGCTTTTTTGGGATAATGCTCTCATGCTAATTTGCTAAATCTGGCCCTATGCTCTTAAATAATTTGATGTTGACTGGCATGGCTATGAAATAATTACTTTTCTACTGTATAGCTCCTCACCTAATTATTTCAGTTAAAATAAGAACAAATATATATTATAAAAATGACAATTTATATCATATTCATTTTCTTCTCTCTCTCTCTCTCTCTCTCTCTCTCTCTTTCACACAAACACACACACACACACACACACACAGAATAATTTATTTGCTTTGCATTGGGTTGCTTTACTGCCTCAGGGTGTGTCTTAATTTTTAATAATTCAGTGGTCCATTGTGAATTATTCCACATTCAATTCAACAACGCTAAGTGTAAACTACATCAGAAACTGTGTTGAAAATGTTTTCATAAGATACAATTACACTTAATTTTCAATTTTAAAGGTTTCTTGTCTAAGTATGTTGCGTTCTGTCAGTGCCTTCCTTCTGCATGCATGCCAATACTATGACCTGTCTTAGGGTTGGTCAAAATTAAAGCAACATTGAGTTGTTAAAATGTTTCTTAAGTGATAAAACTAACACCGCTATGTACATGCACTTCTAAAGACATTTCATTTTAAAGTTCATAAAACTTCCTATGGATGTCAAAATGAAATGTTGGGAGTCTTGCAACGTACATGCAAAGTGCACTGGTCGTTTTTTTACATATCATTTAAGGGACTTGTTTTTTAATTAGGGGGGTCAGTTTGCGGTGGCCAAAATTTAATTGTAAGTGCAAAGTGCAGAGGAGAGGAAAATAAACTTCGAGAAGGAGGATTTAACTCAGTGATCTGGATATAAACAAGCATCATTAATATTGAAGTTTGTCAGACACGGACTGTTGAATGATGAAGTTGAAAAATGGAGTGTTTTCAAAATGGGAGCATGTGTCATAAATCTAATAGAGAAATAGATGAGGAGAGTCAAAGCTGGAAAGTGTTTGTTCTTCTGCTAGTCTCTGAGAAAAGAATCAAGGCAATCTTAAGTCTGGATTTGCTTGTGCACTCCTCCATGTTTATATCTATAAAGACATAAAACAATATAGTATGATTTCAGGATTTATCTGTTATTTATCTGTTTAATCTTCAATTTTTGTCATCATTTATCTACCCTCATATTGTTCCAAAACCCCTGACATTCATTCTTCTGTTGAACTGAATGGGAGCTGAATGACAAAGCTGCTTTTCCACATAAAAAAACAAAACAATATAGCGACCAGTCGCTGACAGGCTCCAAAAATTACAACAAAGTATCATTATAAATATAGTCCATTCGACTGAGGTATGTTGAAACTTTGTCCAAATAAATCAATTTAGATAATGGCAATTGTGATTGAAATGGCAACTTGTTCCAATTTGGCCCACAAGAATACTGTTTCTTTGTGCCACCATCAGATCCACTTAAGAATCCACTTCATCTTTTTTTTTTTTTTTTTTTTACCTTGTGTCCAATGTTTGACTCAAAATCTTTTGTTTATTATTTACATTACCTCTGGCAGTTCTGCTCTCTGGAGACTCCATTTAGAGTTTCTATTGCATCAAATCTGTCTGTTTTTGAATTTATTCTGAGTACTGAATTACAGAGGTCTTCATCTTCTCATAGAGTTCTAGAGTACTTCCACTACACTTTCCTCCTTTCTGATATGTACTTTAGTGATGACGACAGTCCACTGGACCACAGCGGCTTGTTCTACCTCCAATCTACACCTAAACGTTTGGCTGATGGTCCTGCTAATGTGCTTCTGTTGCTATTTGTGCATGTGAAGAGTGAGTCTCTAATTGGACTGGAGAGTTCCTGTCTCTGGCAGACCTTTACAGTAAAGGGCTATGGGTTGTTTGGAATTACTCTGGTCCTGAAGAGAGCAGGAGGTAGTGGAGCGATGGCAAAAGTGGACTTCTCATTGCACTTGGTGCTGTGAGAGCAGCAACAGTGTTTTTCTTCTGGCTGACAGCGTCTGATTGTGCTTTACCTGTGCACTTTCCTTTGATGTAATCTGCAATTTTCTGTACCTCCAGCTTCTCATGTGTTATTTACTACTGAGCCTGGATTTGAAAGCAATGCTTGCGCAAGATGCAATCATCTGAAGCCCATTCGGCCGAAAAAGACTATATTTTTATAGATTGTGTCTTTTAAAATATACCGAAGTATGCATTCCCATCTGCATATCAGCATTCCACCTGACGTTAAAGAGGAATGGATATCTATTTGGTGCCTTAAGATCCCTTGTGAAAAAGAAGTACACTAAAACATACTTTTTAAAAGAGTACTTATTACAGAAATAATATAAAGTTAAGTGTGAACTGAATGTAATATTTTCGGACACTTAGGCCCCGTCCACACAAAGCCAGTTCTTTCCCTATCCAATCTTTTTTTTTTCCTCGTCTCAAGAAATATCTGCGTACACACGAAACCGCTGAAACCGGCTCAAAACAATGTAGTATACATGCCAGACCAGTATGTGGCACTGTAATTCTGCCACAGAGATACAGTTACAACAGAGAATAAGACTTGGAGAATGCGCATAAACCTTGCGCGATGTATACAAACTTAGTAAAGCTTGTAAAGCTTTATTTTGGCTCAGTAGCTTCTGCAGAACGAACACAAGCATCTAGAGTCTGCTATTGTTGTTGCTGTTTCTGTTTTGTGCTGTAAGCGGTGTCTGACTAGGGTTGACACGTGGGGTGATGACATCATCGTTTCACAAAATATATGGATTGGCTGTACACATGAAAACGCAAGGGCGGCATTTTCAGATTTATCCACTCTGGGACCCGGTTTCAAAAAAAAAAATTCACGTTCTGAAAACGCCGGATTCGTCTGGATGAAACGCTTATCCGATACAAAATGTATGCATATACACCTAAACGCGTCTCCGTGTGGACGGGACCTTAATTGCATGCTAATTGCAATTAAATAAAAAATATAGGCCTGCTAGTTTAAATTTATAATAGATGCAGAGCTGAAATCTAGAGTGTGTAAGCAGTCCAGGTAGAGAAACAAACTGGTTTGTCATTTGTTAGTTTTCATTTTGCTCTTGTGTTTCTGGTGAATTCATTACCCTTACTTAATTTAATTGAAGAAAGTTTTAACACGATTTAATTTAGTTTATTCAGAATAAATTAGTTTAGTTGGGTCAACACAATTTAGTTGGTTTAGGTCAAATTAATATACTCTAGTATGTTTAACTAAACATTATTACATTAGTAACTTGATGTTCTTTTTTTTTTTTTTGTATTAACTTAATTTTCTTACATTCAAACAGGCAGTTTTGTCCATAAATTACACAAAATGTATATAATGAACAAATAAGAAAAGACTGGTATCAGTAGCGACATCAGTATTGATGACTGAGTGCCCACAGCCTAAGCACAAGCGCCACTCTTCTGTATAATGGTAACCAGAAAATTCAAAATCATTACAGAAACTCCTCTAAATGTCCATCATAACTGAACATTAAACACTAACATAAACGTCTAACTTTTCTGTGTAAACTACAAAAAATGTGAATTTGTGTTCATTTTTTACAACATTGTCATCTGTATGCAAAAAAAAAGGAAAAACTTTTTCGTTTTTAGTACATCGTTGTCGTGTAAACGTGCCCTCAGTCCCCTCCCTTGTTAGTTACCATAGTTACCCATTGTTTTCACCTGTGTTTTCTTTAGTTTACTTTGTTTGTCCCTGGTATATACAGCGCTGAGTTTTCTGTTCACTTTGTTGGTTCTCATTTTTGTATATGTTGTGGTTTGCTTTGCTAATGCTTGTTTATAGCTATCTCCTGAGTGTTTGGTTTATTCAGTACAGATTGACATTATAACAAAGTGCATTAATGAGTGGGTTAAGAAACATTCATTAAAGTGTACTCTCTTTAAGTACACTTAAGTGGCCTTTCATTTAATATTATATTATCTGCAAGTAATTTAAAAATGTACTTTTAAGATTTGAAGTACACTACATTCAATACAATTAAGAATTTATTTAAAAAATTTTCATTTATTTTTCACAAGAGATGGGTGTTAGCTGTTGGCAGTTGCGTTGTGACTTCTGATATGACTAGTCATGAATTATTGGTGAGGGTTGGTACAGTTGCACAGGATGTTTGCCGGATGGTTGGTGGATGAAGAGGCCATTATCCTGAGAATGCTACCCTTTGATGCACTGGCAAGGTGGTATTAAACAATTCATATCTCATATGTCACCAACATTGGGCAGGCTTAACTGGCAGGGATGTGGAAAGGAAAAATAAGGTTATGGGCAGAGATGCTCATTACTGTAATGCCCTGACCATTATGCCCTGAGAAGTATGCTTGAATGTGACAAGAAAAAAGTTGCAGAGGCCTGCTACTAAACACATTTGAGGTCATTCAAACCTCATAATGTGTTTTCTGAGGATATCACAAATAAGATGTCTGTGATTTATTTATTTATTTTTTATTTTTTAAATAGTGTTCTAACAGTTGGGAACAGTTGGCAAGTTTAACTGCAGCAATGATGCATTTCTATAAATGTTTACTATATAGCTAGACCAGTGAAGTCAAGACATAATGTGTTTCTTCAGTCATTTGTGTCTTTATATTATATTTTCTTTCTTTATGTCATCTTTAAGAATTTTGACCCTTTTGATCTGCTTAATGGACCTGGAATTACACCATTTTTGCATGAAGTATGCTTTACATGGTCATGGACTTTGGGTGTGCCATCTGAAAGTGATATTTAGAGAAAGGGGACAAATATCAGTTAACTCGGCTTTCTAAATGTAGGAAGTACATTAAATGCAAGTGCATAGAAAACATCCAAGGCATATAATCAGTTATCATGTGCGTATTAAAATGCATTCATGCACCAAAGTAACAAATATCGCTATACTGGCATTCCTTCATCCAATACCTGAGAATCACATACATTGTTTGAATTAACCGGCCAGTTTTTTTAAAGCACGTTCTGCCATGTAGCATTGCTGGATGATATCAACAGTAAGGTGACAAGCATATGTGAGGAGCAAAAGAAACAAATCTATGCTCCAAAAGGAGACACAAATGAATACAAATGACATCTCTCGCTGCAAGCAGAGGACATAAATCAGGTTTGGATTAATATTGAAGGCAGACTCCCATTTTTTACATTAAGTTAGATGCTCAAAGTGGGGACCATTATAATAACAAACTCAGTGCTTAGTGTGCTAACTTAATAGTGTGCTCCGTCAGTGTCAGGTTTGAGGTGAACTTGAGGAGGAGGACAGGGTTGAGGAAGAGACGATGAATGCCCTTGTAATCCACCTCTAAAGTCTACCCATATATGGAGCACTTAGCCTGAATACATCTGCTCAGGAAGTTTCTCTCTAAATAAATGAACCACAGCATAGCTAAGGTTTATTCGACTCGCAGAACGAGGTTCCATAGACGCATAGTCAGTCAAAGCCTTGTAGGTTTTTAATTGTGGCAATCTTTGTGAAAGAGGAAGTGACCGCTTTTTCTGCTTCAGTGACGGAGACTCACACACTGTCACACCACAATGTCACATTGCGGTAAACCACTCGCTGACCGAACATCAAGTAATTAGCCCTAGTTTAATACCTCTCTGGCTCTACCCAGCCAAGATATTCCCTGTACCTAAAAATAAATGCTGAGATGTCCCTATGCCGGAGATCAAGAACCCCAGTGCCATGGTGTGACGTGCTGCCGAAGGCTCCAGCTGTCTGGAGCCAGTGTACATCCCCAGTCGTCTGTAACAATTACAACCATCATTACTATTAATGAGCTTGCTTTCAGGGTCGCAGGATAATAACAATGTGCAACGTAGTCACAGCCGTGAAAGTAACTTTTTTTGCACGGTTTTTTGTACAAGGCGGCCCATTTTACTGGTCATTTTCTCTAGCATTTTAATGTATATAAATATACATTATATATATATATATATATATATATATATATATATGTATATTTATGTATATGTATATTTATGTGTATGTATATATATATATATATATATATATATATATATATATATATTATGTATATGTATATAATGTAAATGTATATGTATATAATGGTACATGTATTTGTCCCGAACCACCATGGTACGGATGTCACTGTTCGGTTCATAAAGTCAGACAAAGAATACAGTCAGTCACAGGCGATCCACACTCCAATCCATATATATATATATATATATATATATTCCAATGTAAAATATGGTTGCTGAAACAAAAAATAGTTTAGAACCACTGCTGACAAACAGTTGAATATGTTTATTACACAAATGAGCTTTTGATTAAATGAGTCTATGAATATAATGTAAATTGCTCATCTTTTTTTAAAGCAAAAACATTGGTAATGCACAGCCTCTTAATATCATTCCAAACTGCTGAGAAAACTAAAACTATTTAATATTACACAAAAAAGTGTAAAAGAAGGCAGTGTGAAGACGCATAAAGGCAGGACCTGAGGGAGCTCACCATGGACACATTGTGAACGCAGTCTCTGTGGCCCACTGGGGGTTATTTTCTAATCCTCTGTAATGTATGGGAAGCATGAAACAGCGAGTGTTGCATGTGTTTGGTTTGCAGTCCTTTTAGTGGAAGAGCTCATGTCAGCGCTGCAGAAAGTACGGTTCTGTTGCCGAGGCAACCCCGAGCTACAGCAGGTCTGGTGATTGGACTTTGGGGAGCGCAGCCAGTTGTCACCGTAGCTTTAGTGAAGACATTTTTAGTGATTTCCACACTAATGATCTTTTTCACTTCACATTGTACAAGTAACAATAAAAAGGTCAGGAGTTCTAAATAATCCACTTATTTTTGCACAATAGATGCCATACACTAATGCCACGCAATATTTGTGTCAGCATCAGCATTTGGAGGTAACTAGCTAAAGGTAGTGATGCTTAATATTCTTCAATTTTTACAATTGTTCAAAAGCTCAGGAACAGTGTAGTTTTTACAGTAATGAGCCATTTAGAAGTAGCAGTAGAAGTGTAGCTTGACAAAATGTTGTATAACATTGCGTCTCAAAGTTATCATGTTTGTCTCATTGTATTGTACTCAAAGCTGTACTAAGTCAGTTAGTTAGTTAGTTAGGTACATGCTATTGTCATGTTTTCAGTTTGTGTTTGGAATTTCAGTTTGTATTTTGATACATTCCTATGTTCCTTTGTTCAGTTTCCCACAACTCATTTGTCTGTCTTAATGAGATAATTTGTCCCAGCTGTGTTTGATTAATTATCTTGTTTCTGTTTGCTATTTAAGATACACCCTTGCTTTCAGTCTATGTCCGGTCGCTGTCGTGTTAACGTGTGTTTCCCTGCCTGTTACCTGATTCTTGAGTGTTATTATTAAAGTTTTGTTTGGATTTCATCGTCTGAGTCTTCAGCCTGTTCCTGAGTATACCACACCGTGGCAGCTATTTACTATGGAAGCTTGTTTCTGCCAAGGAATAAAAAAAAAAAGAAATAAAAAAAAAAGAAGGAAAAGATAATTGTGACAATTCTTTTTGTCACAATTCTGGCTTTTTTCTTACAATTGTGAGTTATAAAGTCAGAATTGCAGGTTATAAACTTGCAATTGCAAGAAATAAAGTTAGAATTGTGAGTATTCTTCTCAACTGCGCAATTCTGACTTTTTTTCTTTCTAATTGCGAGTTTATATCTTGCAGTTCTTACTTTTTTCTCGCAATTGTGACTTTATATCCCACAATTCTGACTTTATAACTTGCAGTTATGTTATTATTTCTCACAATTGTTTGAAATAAAATCAGTTGCGAGAAATGTAGTGAGAATTGTGAAATAGAATTCACAATTACCTTTTTTATTTTTTATTCAGTGGCAGAAACAAGTTTCCATAATTTACAGTACAGTGTAGTGATAGATTTTATTTGCACCAAGTATAATTAGCAACAAATAGCATCTTATTTATAATAAGTGCAAATAATGATAGATGCTATTCACACAGAATGTAAATAGAAGTAAAATGCTATTTGTACTAAAGATAAAATATCTGAGCAATGGTGGGTTAGTGAGAAAATAGCCTTTGCCAAACAGTCATACTATTTGATATAATTTTTATAAGTTATATATTTAAAAAAAAAAAAAAAAAAAAAAAATTTCCCCCTTAAACAGTTTTTATGTAGTTAATATTTTTGTTGTGTATCTAACTGCTTCTCCATAAGACTTGTGTCACTGCAGTGCAGACATGCAGTTGACTGGGTTATGGTGCCCCCATTGGTGCTTGTGTGTATTGCAAATTTAATCCATAATAGAGCAGTGCAAAATTTACATGTGGATGCTGCATCAACTGATTACAAACTACTTTAAATTATGAGTAGCTTGTAGTTTGGCAGGCTATAGAATTAAAATAGCTACCTGAACACTGGTCACTAAGATGTCAACCACTGCACATTCAGTTATTTTAGCTTTGGCTTTTGAGTGAAGAGCGCCATGACCTTGACTTGTGAGATTGAAAGCTTGTGGATTTAAAAAAGCAGCTTCAGTCCTGAATCACTGATTTTGCTTTAGTGCATGTGTGTAAGGAAGTTGGGGATGGACGACGTAGAAAATCAAAAAGATAAACATGCAGGTAGTTGACCTAGGGAGCTACCGCTGTTCAAGTGGCTGAGTTGCCTTTAAATTTGTCCAGGGACATTGTAGCGAGAGGTATAATACACCTGCCAGTCCCGGTAAGGGTTGGGCCTCTGACAGGAACATTCTGTTCTCCATTTAAACACAAAGTGCCATCAGAGTGGAACAGAGCCGGAAAATGCTTCCATTCTCCTCAGAGTATTTCAGAAGACCTCTCCAGAGAGAAAAGGATAGCTCTGGCATATGGAGAGAGCATTACAAATGCTCAGAGAGAGAGCACGACAGAATGAGAGAGAGACAGAACACAGAAAAGGAAAAACACATCTAACTTCCATCTCTTCAAGCAGGGTCTCAGTGGAAGGCAAATTGATTGCCTCATCTGGTTGGAAAAAGTAGATCTCTGAAAAACTTTTCCCTAAGACTCTATTGACAAATGAGCTATTGATTAGTTGTTTAGAATTTAGAGAGCAATGCCAAGATGGTGCATGACAGAGCTCATGATGGTCCACCCAATAACAGATAACCATGCCCCAAACTCACACCAGTGGTTGAGCCAATGCTGCTGTTTTGGTCTAGTCAAGATGATGTTTTTTTTACTGTGTTTTGTCAGTTTTTGTCTTGAAATCTCTCCTTTTCTAGAAGGCCCATCAAAGAAGTAATTCTCAAAGAAACTTAATGCCTCAAAAAATCTTACAGCACAACTACAATAACCTTTACAACTCAAACTGATTCCCTTAAAAGTTGAGTTAAAATTCCTAACCGTTTCATTATCGCCTGAAAGCTAGCTTGCTTAACACTAAGTGCCCGGATTCATTGCCACTACAGATAATTATGAAATGTCATTATGTGTGTGGGGCATATCCAATTATGGTGATTAACTTTTGATGATGGGCTATGATCCTGACAAGTCAAGTGATGTATTAATTTACTGGTTGTAGTGTTTGAGGTTGCCTTCAGCTAGCATTAGCATCCATAGCTTTTTTTTTTTTTTTTTTTTTTTGTATTATTGTGAATAAAACAAAAACCAGAGAAGCAAGTACAAACTTTTGCTTCTCAAGTAAGTTTATCTTGTTTTGTTTAAAAAGATATTTAGATATTTTATGTTTGATGGTTTTAGAGTGATTCTGGGCATTTTTTAAACTGGTCAGACTGGGAGACCAAGTAGTCCAACTAGAGGCCAACTGGGCCTGACAAGAAGACCAGCTAAACAAGACAAGTAAACCACCTTAGGCTGTTTGGGCTAATCTTTTCAACAGGGAAACGTCCTCTAAACCCAATGGGGAGATAAAGAGAAGCCAGGGGAATAGGGTCAGAGTTAAGGAGTAGATTCTGATCTGGAAGCTCAGCACATTTTCATGAAGTGGGAATGTGGCCTGATGCAAAAATGCAGGCATATCACAGAACCGAGATCGACAAAGAGGCTTAGCGAAGCATTACTCTAAATACATAAATAATGCTCTCCCTTCCCCTGCAGCCGCATGCCACGCTCATTTATTGTCTCAATAAAGCTTGTTTGTGAGTCTGAGCCCAGGTCATCAGTCACAGAACATCTTAACTGGGTCAAGACCACAGGGGCCTATGAGACCGGTTCGGTCCATTCTCCATCTTCAGGAAATCAAGGGCAGGTGGGACAGGGGCAGAGCATGATGCCTAATAGAGATCTTTAGAAGACTGTGTGTGCCTCAGCACATTTGTGCAATGTTGTATCTTTGAATTAAGTTGAGCAGCAACAGCAGTAAGATTTCAAGACACCTAAAGGAATTTTTTTTTTTTTTTTTTTTGCACTGAAAAAAAAAGTTAAAAGACATGCCATTTGTTTAAAGTGCATTTTTTTATTGGTCTAATTGAAAATCATAGTTTTTGGTTTTATACTATCTTGTTGAGTTTGACTAAAAGCAAATAACATTCCACGTAGAACAAATTAAAATAAACAGTTTTGTTTATATAGTTCACTTGACACCAGATTGTTAATGTGCAGAACACACACTGGCTAGTTTGACTGCAGAAGTTATTGTGGGTTTTATTCTTTTTTTTTTATTCTTTTTTGTACTACATAATAAAAAAAAAGATATTATGCATATTTTTAAAAAAGTCATTTGAAATTAAATATTGAAGTTGGTTCAAAGTGTCATTTTTTCAGTGTACAAACTATTACAAGAATGTTTAGTTGATTAGCTACATTGATTGGTAATTTATTAATAGAAATATAAACAAAAAATTTCAAAATGAAAGACATTTATGATATTTATCTTATTATGATATGACAATGATATTTTTAGGGGAAATCTTGCCAGGTATTTGCTCATATTTTGAGGTTTACATTCCTACGAGGGAAAACATCTATCATCATTTTGACAATAAGAATTGGATTAGTTCTGGATAGTTATTTTCTTTAAGAATAGGCTACAGTAATTGGAAGTTTGCTAAAACATGGTTTTGTCACAGATAAGTGTTAATAAACATGGATAGATAATGTTAAATTACTGATCTAAATGTTTTTGCGAAGGTAAGTTTAAATCTCTTAGCGCCTTCATTCCAAACATATCAGGAAGTAATAAATCACAGGAAATGTGTACTTCAGGTCTGCAGCCTGCAATACAGGAGATGTGTGAATGTGTGCTGTTTACACCTCAGTAATGTGTGAATTGAGCTGTGAAATGTGCATGGACATGGGGTCACGGGGTAGATTTAGAAATTCTCTGCCCATGGGGCAAGAAAAGAGAACATAGGATAGAGTCGAAATGTACACTAGAAAAAGACTCTTACTCCATAAAATGTTTTATTGTCACATTATTTATTTGTGAAATCATATACTAATATTGTTTATTTTGATGTTTCAGTGTGGAAATGAATAAAAGTTCACATTTCCGTAAAGTTTAAGACAGATAGTGTTCAAACCTCATTCATTTTCTCAAATCATTTCTTGATTTGAATGCTGTTTTTTAAAATGTTAAAATGACTATGTAAAAAAATGAATGGTTTCAGGGTTAAAAAGTAAATTTAAAATTAAACAATTTTTCATAACCTCTTGAACAGGATGTGCATTAATGTTTTCAGTCTATATATGTGAATGAATGGGTGCATATGTAATTTTTCTCACTTTAATAACACAAAAACTGTGTATGCCACAGGGAACTTCTGCAAACTAGACATTATTACTTTCCTTTAATAATAACAGACTGCTTTAAAACAATTTCAGTGTTACCAAGCCTGTAACAGGCATCATATAGCTCCACTAACATTACCGCAGGGTGCTGCTATTGAATTACTACATGTAAATTGATCCAGGATATAACTGTAAAGTAGTCAGCATCTTAAGGCAGATAAGCATTAGACTGCACTGCAGGAAAAAAGAACCACCAAGAATCATTTAATGATTTTTTTTATTATTATTTTTTTACATTCTTTAAACAAAAGAAATTAAAAACATAAGAACTGTGTAAGTAATTGTTTTCAGAAATAGTACAGTACGTTTTTTTTTTTTTTTTTTTACAAGATACATTTTACAACCTTCATGAAATAACTTCAGAATATAAATATATATTCTCTGAAAACAAGGCTTAATATCTTACAAAAATCTTGTTTTGAAATCACCATGAAATCAAAATGTATTTTTAATGGAATATTTATTCGTGCACATCACACATCTTCTCTGATGATGTGTTTAGTGGTGCAAGGGCGGGACAACCTGTCACTCACGTAAGATCACAGCAGTAGCAAACGAGAACGATCTAATCAATTCCCGATTGACAAAAATGTTCTTGTCCGAAACTATCTAGAAAAGAATATCTGCTGACTTTGAAGATGTTAAGACATTTTTGGAAAACAAACCAAAAATACTAATTAAGAACATAACTTTTCGCAGTGTGGCTTCACACTGCAGTCACTTTCCTTGCAGATACTATGCTTTGCACTGAAAGACTTTTAAATGATTTTATTCCGTGTGGCCCATGTAGGGGTTGACATTTCCACCGTTGGCTCGGAGCTACTCCTGCTGCAGGGGGAAAATGTCAGCACGCATCTGTGAGTCCATGATATCACTCAGGGTGAGGTTTGCAGATGCCGGGCTGCATGCGCCGGTCCGCACGGGCCCACGGCGGAACCAAACAGACAGACAGTCTCGGCAAATAGCATTGTGCCAAATGTGCCTGCCAATTAGGTTCAGCCTGGCATTTACCAAACAGCAGTGAGGATAAATACACTGTCCCCTCCGTACAGAACACGGGTCTGTAAACAATAATTCATTTTATCCCACAAAAAATAACTGTGGATATGAATAGAGAGGTTGATTAAACAAGAGATGCTGCATCTCCGTTTGAGATTTCAACATTTTTTTAATTTATTTGCACTTCATAGAGAATATTATTTAGCATTGGATAGAAAGGATGGTATAGTTAACCTGCCAGACAATAAAAATGAGTGATGAAATCTAGTGGAGGGACCCAAGCCATAACTAAATATCAAAATATCAGAGACTTGCTGGTTGGCTCTTTTTTACTTGAGTCTGTAAGCAACCAGCTACAACACCTAAAGAACAGCATAGCAACCCAAAAACAACCATCAGAACACCTTAGCAAATGCACAGGAACCTCAACACTCTAGCAGTGTAATGGTGACTTTTTACAAGCAAGACACTCATTATTTTTTTTTATTTTTTTTAGCATTTTCTTAGATTTCTCTGTAAAACATACAATAAAGTTCCATTAGTTAACAACTACATTAGTTTACATAAACTAACAATGAAAAATACTTCTAAAGCATTCATTAAACTTAGTCAA
The DNA here is from genome assembly GCF_019924925.1 of Ctenopharyngodon idella. Taxonomy (NCBI): domain Eukaryota; kingdom Metazoa; phylum Chordata; class Actinopteri; order Cypriniformes; family Xenocyprididae; genus Ctenopharyngodon; species Ctenopharyngodon idella. Next base: position 29,636,205 of record NC_067223.1, read on the forward strand.
AAGTTGTATCTGTTAACATTAATTGGTGGACATCAGCTAACATTAACTAACAATGAACAGTTGTATTTTTATTAATTAATGTTAACAAATATTGGTAACACTTTATTTTAGGGTCTTTTAACTAGTTGTTTATTAGCATTCATATTACTAGAATATTGTCTGTTTATTAATATGTATTAAGCACATATTAATGCCTTATTCTGCATGACCTTATTCTACATTCTTAATCCTATCCAATACCTAAACTTAACAACTAGCTTACTAATTATTAATAAGATGTAAATTATGTGTTTATTGAGGGAAAAGTCATAGTTAATAGTGAATATGTGTTTCCTATACTGAAGTGTTACCCAAATATTAATAATTACTGTGACAAATGTATTGCTCATTGTTAATTAATGTTAGTTAATGTGTTAACTAACATAACGGCAACTAATGTTACCTTATTGTAAAGTGTTACCGATTTCTCTAACTGTGAAGTTCAGTCTAGGCAGGCTTAAAATCAACATGAATCTTATTCTTTGTAATGTAACATTTTCTTTGTGTGAGTGAACAGAATATCCAATGAGAAAAATGTAGGGAAGGAGTTGTATATACAAGGAACTGATAAATAAAACCCATTCTTCGATTATGGTGGCTCATGGGTGTTCCGTTCTGCTGCCAAGTTGTTTTAAGCTAGTCACCTGAGCCTAAATGTTATATGACTAGTGACTCTAGAGCCTTGGGAAAATGGAGAAATATGCTCTTTGCCACCAAATAGTGTAGTACAACATCTACTAGCATGGGCTAACTGTGCTATTCTAACCAGAAAAAAGTTGACACCAAGGATTGTACAAGGAAAAGAGAGATTAGGAGAAAATGATATAAAAAGCAATGACCCACAAAAAGAGAATAGAGTGAACTGACAATGGCACGCCATGTTGGAACGCCTGTGCAAAAATGAAGACACTAAATTTGCTTAAAAGGGTCTTTGAGCTGTCATTACTGCGCAGCGGTGCTGCTGCGAATCTTAATGCATGAAAGCAGAGAGGATGGGCATCTGGCCAGGGACATGGAGAACATGCGCATGCCTGTCACCAGAGCAAGGCTGAGGGACCCAAGACTGGACCAGACCACTGGAGCATGGAGGCACTGTCTTTGAATAAAACTACAAAACTGATACAGGGTCTAACGCACTGTTATTAATTATTAACCAGAAATTAGGTTATGAATTAGAAAAGAGCTCTGAAGTGTCATTACTAAAAGAAAAGTCATAATTACAGCACAATTTTATGAATTAATTTAGCATAAATTACATTTGAAAATCCCTATATTATCTATAGAAATCTATCACTGCATTTTCACTCTGTACTGATGGATATGATGTGACAGTATTCATAAATATCCTGGCAAAGTTCCCAGAGGAAGATTTTATTGCTCAGACATTGCTTGTTTATAGCTTGGAGTTCTCGATTTCATTTAAGTTGCAACATTTTTTCCAATGTTTCTCCTGATGTTAGAGCTCATAGTAAGTGTCACGTTTGGTGTGGTGTTTTGGTCATGTTTTATGTCATTTATTTTGTAATTTGGCATAGTCATGTTTCCTGCTCTGTCAAGTGAGAAGGCTTGTTCGAGATGAACTACACTAGAAGTACAGAGACACTTTGTGCTTTCCATAAGTGTGCTGAACCAACGTCATTCATGGTAGACCACCTGATTTTTGCGTTGACTGTAGCCAAAGAAGTGGATGCGATTGAAATTCCCATGTTTTAATATTCCATATCAAGATTGGTTAAATACAGGAACTTGTCTAAGAAAAAACACATCGTCCTTGTCATCACAGAATCTGACCAATGAGAATAAAGTGTGTCGTCATCAAGGCTTTCGCAGCCGATTTTGAGCAACTGCAGCTCCTGACCTATGCAGCTGGTCTCGTTTTGCTCTCACGGTACTTTGATGGCTCATGTAAGGCGGCTACAGCAACGATCAAAGTCGGACAAATTTTCTAACCAGAATGCATTGCTTTTGTCAGGTGGCAGCCGATCTTTGCGAACAAGTCGAACAAGCCTCTTCTCTTGTCCTCATGTATCCTTCCATGTGCTTCCCTTGTCTATGTGTCATGTTTTCATTGGTTGCTTTAGTCATGTGATACTCTGCTCTGTTTGTCATTGGTTCATTGTCTCATTGTTCTCAGGTGTTCTTTGTTAGTCATTAGTCTCTGTGTAGTCATTAGTCCTCGTGTTCCCATTGTCTTTTGTCTAGCTTTGTTCATGTTCCGCTGTTTGGTGAGTTTAAGGCCATGTTCATGCTCAACCCTAATCAAGCCAAGTCTTTCTTTATTTTCTATTTGTTCAAGTTTTGTTAATAAAAACTGCACTTGGCTTCTCACTACGCTCGCCTCAGTGGGTAAGATCTTTGACTTTTGGCAAACCTGAGTAAAGTTTGTGGATTTGTCAAAATCTCTTCTGAAACTCTAGAGGAGATACATGTGTGATCTGAGGTCTTTTTTTTTTTTTCCCCTCTCCCTCTCTCTCTGGAGAAAGTCAGATCTTAAGCAGAAGTCTGTAAATGTCTTCATTTATTCTCATTGCTGTCATTGCTCAATCAGAACAATTGAGCTATTAAAGAAATGCCATGTGTGATTGTTCTTTCATATGTATTAAAGTGTCATGCCATGAATCAAATTCCTAAACATCAGTCCTTTCAGATGACCATTATTCCAAGCTCATCCATTTACAAACTGATTACTGACTAATACTAATTATTTTTATTGACTATTTTTAGATCAGATGGCTACACATTTTAAAATGCAAAGATCTGGCTGAGCTCTTGCCCTCTTGTATATCTACTCTCTCCTGCCAGACCTTGCTTCTTTACAGCATTAGATAAGATTTATTACCCAGGGTTCCGTGGCTGTTGACGTGAGTGTGATAAAGCATTTCAACAAGATGAGTGTCCCAGTGTGGGTGTAATGATGTTATACCTTCTCTTATCGCCTCCAGATGAACTGTGCGTCTAGCCCCATCCCAGAGGCAGATTACATCCAGGTTGTTTTTATTTTATAACGTTGAGTTGTCCTTGAATCCTTCTACTCACACCTGGAGAGTGGTTACACACCAACGGAAAGTGTCTGGAAGTTTGAACGGCCCCTTGTGGAAGTTGTGACCCTGGAGGAAATTGATTAAAATGTTGCAATAGCTCAAATTAACTGCCAACAGTAGCATGTCAGTGATGTATGACATCCGATTATGGGCACTGTGATTACATGCACCGTGTAATGTGGTTTCTCTTAAATGCAGTGTGGTCTGGGTGGGTTTGAGCAGGCGTCCTTTCCTTTTATGTTCAGTTGGATTAATAATTGGTGCTAACTGGCAATCTCAATCAAATTGCCGGGCACCAAACTGCCTAGGAGCGCATATTACCGTATTAAATTGATTGCACTGTTCTCCATTACCAATTCTGTTTGAGTTTCCGCCCAAGCAATGTTATAATTAAGGCATTGACATCCAAGAACAGAGATTATGTTCAGAATGGAAAACTACTATACTGCTTACTACATAGTGCATAGTGTGTAATATATGCTGCCTGCTGATTTTTGTTTTGTTTTGTTTTAAATAGTACACATTATGCGGCAATACACATCTTAAATAGTAGAATGTTATATTGCATGCTTATTTCAGCAAGTGGTGTTCAGTTTTCATCTAAGAAGTTATTTTGTATTTAATACAATGTTATGTTAGTTAAGGTTCTACAAGGTGGACTACTAGCTAATAAATACTGCACAGAATACTATTACTACTATTTAAAATAATAGTAAGTGGAAGATTTGCATTATGCAACAATTAAGTTTCAAATAGCAGTATGCTTGTTTGCATTATGCAACAAAGTTTCAATAAGCAGTATTTTTATTTTTGTTTGTTTGTTTGTTTTTTTTGACATATGACCTATATTACATACATAGCCCCCACACCTAACATGCAAGAAAAAAGGTCAATCGTGCGCAATATTTACTAATTTGTTCTCACGATTTGCTAAGTCATGTGCACGATTTACTATTTTGTTCCCTTGATTTGCTAAATCATGCGCACGATTTACTATTTCGTTCCCTCGATTTATAAATCATGTGCATGACTTAGTAAATCGAGGGAACGAATTAGTAAATCGTGTGCACGATTTTGCCTACTAGTTTTTTTTACTGCACGTTATGTGCAGGGCTCCATAATTATATTTAAGTGTCCAGTTATTACCTCTTGTTGTATCTTGGAAATAAATAGTTATTTTTAGACCTTGTGTATAAGTGTGAACTTAGCAGTATTAATTCATGATCAAATAACGAAAGATATTACATGATATATGCATGATAGATAACATCAGTTGTAGTTAATTTGTCACATTAAAATAAAAGGTGAAGTCCAGCGCACAGTACGGCAACATATACAGTAGTTTGTGAACCCTTTGAAAATACCAGAATTTCTGTATTACTCATAAAATGCGGTCTGATCTCAATTTACTTACGATTATAGACAAACACAGTCTGATGTAACTATAATAACACATAAACAGTACACTTTTCACATTTTTATTAAATACATTAAGTAATCATTTACAGTGCAGGTTGGAGAAAGTAAGTGATCCATTAACCCTAGAAACCTGTAGATCCTCCTTTAGCAGCAAAACATCCACCAAATGTTTTCTGTATTTTGAACCATCCCTCCCCACAAATCTGTTACAGTTTATCAATATTTCTATGTTGTCTTGTTAGCACAGGCTTCAGGTCAGAATTCAAGAAAACACATTTTTCTTCTTTTTCAGACATTCTTTAGTTGATTTATTTCTGTGCTTTGGGTCATTGTTTTGTTGCATCACCCAATCTCATAACTGCTGTCCTAATATTCTCCTGTAAAATGTTTTGATACTCGTTTGAATTCAATGTGAAGTGCCCAGACCCTGAGGCAGCAAAGCAGCTCTAAACCATGATGCTACTTACATGCTTCACAGTTGAGAAGAGGTTTTGTTGTTGTTGTGCAGTGCCCGTTTTCCTTTGAACAAATTGTTGTGCATATTTTGTCAAAAAGTTAAACTTTTGTCTCAACTGTCCAAACAAGATTTCCAGAAGTGTTGTTGAACATCCATATTGAGACATGCCTTAATATTTTTGGGCAGCCGTGGTTTCCTACTGCCATTTTTGTTCAATAAAGACTTTAACAGTAGAGTTTTCTGGACGTCTTTTGCTGTCATCCTATGGTTCTTTCTCACCTCTTTCAAGATTGTGCATTGTGTTCTTAGAGTGATGTTTGCAGGATGTCTGCAAAAAGTCCTTAGAGGAGTAGCAAAAGTACTGAATTTATTAAATTTGTAGATGGGAATTTTAGAGTGGATTGATGAACAGGCCTTTAGCAATTCTTTCATAGCCTTTTCCAGCTTTGTGCATTTCTGTAATGTTTTTTTAAGGTCATGTGATTGCTTTTGGGTTTGTGGCATGGTCCACACTAACCAGTCTTTCTTGAGAAGAGCAGATTTGTCATTGTATGCCTTGATCTTAAGGGCAGGGTATCTGTGCAGCCCATACTTCCAATCTCATCTCCTTAACTGACTCCGATTAGCTTTTGGAGAACCACAATTTGTGACTTGGGAGTTTGGAGGAAGAAATTACATTTTATGAGCAATCAGTGCAGAAATCTAGATATTTTTAAAGGGATCACAAAGTTATTCTTGCAACTGTATTTTAACCCCACCCCCTCCAAAATCCAGATACACTTTATTTTAGAATCACGTTGTCAACAATGTACTGAGTGATATGAATTAACTATATGTACTTACTATAGGGTTAGGGTTAGGGTCTGGTTTAGGGTTAGTTTGCTTGTAATTATGCATAATTTACTGTTTTTACTATAGTAAGTAGTACGTGTAAAGTCTAACTATGTCATGTTAAAATAAAGTGTTACCTAAAATCTCAGCCCCTCAAAAGACATGTCAGCAAACCCAAATACTCTAAAGGGCAAAGAGCATTTCAAATTCTTCTGATTTGGCTAAAAAATAGCATCTAACTCTCAATTATTCTTTTCTGTTTAACAAGCCCAGGGCTGTCACAGATACAGGTATGATTTCACAGAAAATCTATTCCAATAATAACTCTCTTGTAGTTGGGACATTTTCTGTGTGTCAATCCATAGAATAGATTATAGTACCTTTCAAATTTTGATAGTCCAATCAAATCAAATAATGCCTCGAGAAAAAGATTAAAACCCAGAGCTGATTGTTTCAGTTCATTCATCACACTGGACATGGTGGTTTGAGCACATTGCATTTTGGGATAAAGGTAAAGCTCCAAAAGCTCCAGTCTACATTTATTGTAATTGTATGGAAAAGAGTGCATTATTCAAAGTTTCTTCTTTTGTGATTTGTGAAAATTCAGAAAAAGAAATTCAGGCTTCATGAAGGTGAGTAAATGATAACAAAATGTAAATTTTGGATGTTTTGCTTAATGCTGCATTTCTAAATCATTGTATGTGCATTGGCCATTGCTTTTGTTTACTATTTTTGGTTTCTAGTTAGTCCAATGTACTGTATGGTTGCTAGTTGGTGTAATGTATGCTAATGCAGATGTGTAAAATGATAATTCTGCTATCCATAGCAAGATTTGAGCATCACCGAAGCAAATGTTTTAAGCTGCTCAGCTGTCTTGATTACTGTCGCATTGAATTCCTCCATTAAACCTACAATTAGGCCTGATTGCGCCCCCTTTTGTCTCCTTGTGGTATCTGAAATTTGCAAAAGAGTCTTCAGTGGCAAAAATGTAAATCAGCAGGTAATTATCCTGCACTCTGATTACTCTAATTCTCTTCCTGCCTCTAAATATTGCTCTCAGAGATGGCAAGAGATATATAAGAATAAACATAGTAAAACAAAGCAGAAAAATAGCAGTTTATGCTGCCTTGACAGATGTGATTTCTTTTTTCAGGAAATAGATCAGACATTTTGATTTGTATGAAGTTAACTGATGTTGATATGTGTAGTAGAGGGCAATTGCATTTTGTCTTGATGTAATGTTATTATGTACTGTCAATCAAATGGGCAAAAGGAAAACATCTTGACTGAATTAATTATCTTCCATTTTTAACACTGCAGAAAGAAAAAAAAGAAGAAAGAATTTTTGGTTTTACACACTGGAAGAAATGAGCATATGTACAAGCAAGGTATTTTGAGTGAAGGTCAAGATTTCCAGATGCAAACTAATACTTTGCTAATACTCAAAAGAAAATAATATTTCTGAAATTACAGCATATAAAATTATTATATATTGTTAATTAATTTGTATTCATTTCAGGATCTAAAAAATATCAGACATGACTATTCATATGCAACTACTATTTATTAGGTTATTTCCTGAAACTGTAACTTTGCATGTTTTGCTTAATTTTGGATCTAAATTATATGATACATAGCCATTGTTATATTATATAGTTATTTAAACCTATTTGCATACATAACATACATTTTGAAGGCCATGAAAAGTTTCAAATATACATTTCTAAAGCAATGGCTATATGACTGTAATGTCTAAATAAATAAATAAAAATAAGAGACAGCTCTGTATTGTATTGTCCTGTGAAACAGGAACTGTGACTGTCTCTCCCAAGGGGCTAATGCTAATGCAGGTATGTTAAAGTGACCTACTTTTATATAAAAGTGATCATCCGTGATGAACCTCAAATACATCTACTTGAGAAATCTGTGACAAACCTTTCTTTAAACTGATGACCATCCTTTTGGATTAAACTATTTTTCTGCTTCCATGGGGTGATGTATCATTTTATGTCATACACAACACTATTTTAGTGTGTTACAGTAAGTAAATCACTGTGATATTTTTTTTTTTTTTAGATATATGAAGTCAGTTGACTTGACATTAACTATTGATATGTTCCCAGAGCCAGCAACGGGGCACATAAAGTGGGGGCATTTATATCTCTAGGGGGGTCCAGCGGCTGCCGAAATTTATTTTGATTTCATGATCACTATATATTATTGATTATCTTGATCCAACCTAACAAACAGTGTTTTGTTAAGTATGTTTTCTTGAAACATGTGCCTGTATTTCAAATAAATTACACTGGGTTTCATATTTTTTCGTCTAATGCAAAGACATTCATACATTGTCCAGAAGCTTTTGGCAGGGTGCGTATTATTGTTGTGTTTGTGCTTGACTTCCTGATCATATCATCTTATCCTTTTCTCTGGTCTTAATCCACAGCTCGTATTGTGAAGACCAAGCAGTGGTGTGACATGGTGCCCTGTCTAGAGGATGAAGGCTGTGACCTGTTAGTAAATAAATCAGGCTGGACTTGTACACAGCCCAGCGGCAGAGTGAAAACTACAACGGTGAGTTCTCATAATCACTGTTCTTAAAGGGTTAGTGCACCCAAAAATGATATTTCTGTCATTAAGTACTAACCCTCGTGCCGTTCTAAACCTTTAAGACCTTTTGTCCATCTTCGGATCACAATTTTTTTTTTTTATCCCCCATAGAAAGCAACGTAATTACCATTATTCAAAGTCCAGAAAAGTAGTAAAGACATCGTTAAAAAAGTCAACATGACTACAGTGGTTCAACCTTAATGTTATAAAGCGACAAAAACAAAACAAAAATAATGACTTTATTCAACAATTTCTTCTCTACCCTGTCTGTCTGGTACACAGTTTACGCAGTGAACTATATATATATATATATATATATATATTTATTAATCTTTGTTAATGTTCATTTCAACATTTACTAATACATTATTAAAATCTTGTTAACATTAGTTAATGCACTGTGAACTAACATGAACAAACAATGTACAACTGTATTTTCATTACCTAACGTTAACAAAGATTAGTAAATACAGTAACAAATGTATTGCTCATGGTTAGTTCATGTTAGTTAATACATTAACTAATGTTTAACTAATGAACCTTATTGTGAAGTGTTGCCATATATATATATATATATATATATATATATATACATACAGTGCCACTTGAAAGTTTGTGAACCCCTTGCAGAATCTGTGAAAATGTGAACAATTTTAACAAAATAAAAGAGATAATACAAAATGCATGTTATTTTTTATTTAGTACTGTCCTGATTAAGATATTTTACATAAAAGATGTTTACATATAATTCACAAGACAAAAAAATAACTGAATTTATTAAAATGACCCCGTTCAAAAGTTTGTGAACCATTGATTCTTAATACTGTATGTGGTTACCTGGATGATCTACGACTGTTTTTTTTGTTTTGTGATGGTTGTTCATGAGTCCCTTGTTTGCTCTGAGCAGTTAAACTGAGCTCTGTTCTTCAGAAAAATCCTCCTGGTCCTGCCCTTTGGACTTACTATAACAGTAGTGGTTAAAAGTTATGTCCAGCAAAAATTGACATATTCACCCTTTATTCATATATTTGAATATATATTAAAATATATTTTGGATATGAGAACATGTATACAACTAAATTAAACAATGATCTCTTAAATATTTTCTAATTTCACTAAACATATTTAATTTCATGAACATTTTTATTAAACATGGACCTTTATTTTCATTAAAAGGACTTATTTATGCTATAGTAGACTCATTTTGTAAATGTAAGCAATTAATTTAGACACATGCAAACTGGGTACAGATGTTCATTTTTGTCGCACACACCCAAGCAAACTTGCGGACGCTTCAAGTATCAATCAGCCTTTAGTATCATGGGTGCTTGTGGTGATGTATGATGCAGAATGACAGATGTAATAAACTTAAAGGGTTAGTTCACCCCAAAATGAAAATTCTGTCATTAATTACTCACCCTCATGTCATTTCACACCCGTAAGACTTTCGTTCTTCTTCGGAAGACAAATTAAGATATTTTTGATGGCAGAATGCTGTCAGATTTCTTTCCATTGACTGCCTTTGCATCTACCACTTGGACGCTTCAAAAACTTCATAAAGAGATCAGAAAACTAATCCATATGAATCAAACAGTTTAGTCCAAATTTTCTGAAGAGAATCGATCGCTTGTTATAATGAACAGATTTAATTTAGGCTTTTACTCACATGTAAACATTGATCAGCGAACGTGAGCACACGTCATCAAAAAGATCTTCATTTGTGTTCTGAAGATGAACGAAAGTCTTACAGGTTTGGAACAATATGAGGGTGAGTAATTAATGACATAATTTTCATTTTGGGGTGAACTAACCCTTCAAATACAAAGAGCTAGAACATTAAACATTCACATCTACTTTAAAAGCAGAACACTGTGGAACTGAGGAAACAGAGGGCTTAAATACACTGAGACAAGCAATCAAAGAAACAAGGAACAGGTGTGCAGCTAATCAGAAACCATGGTAACAAATGAACGAGAACTCAGGTAAAGACAGTGATAAACCATGACCTAGAAAAAACCATGAGATGAAACCACCTAGATGAAAACCATTACCTAGAACCTAAACAGAAGATGACTATGAAACTAAACATGACCATGACCATGACACTTAGTAGATTTGAACTTTTAATAAAGTATAATCAGACATTTTTGTCTCCTGAACACAACATTCAAAAGTTTTTTTTTTTTTTTTGATCAAATCATTTGAGTGAATTATTCAATGACTCACCTACAGTATAACACGCTCACTTGTCCCTAACTATTGGCATGGTGATATAACCTTCAGGAAGGGTCATTGAACAAATTTTTTTTTTTTTAGTAAACAGTTTTAAAAGATTTACTGGGATGAATCAAAATCCCCAGCACTAGTCATATTACAGAAGTAAAATGGGCAGCAAATGCTGGTTCATGTTGACTTTAACTGTATCATAGCAGGGCTTCACTTGGTAAAGTCCCTATAGAGCTCTTCAGACTCTATCATAAGACATGTAGAGCAGTTCTAAGCTGACTGCTCTCGACGAGAAGAACTCTGGGATGTGTTTATCAATGGTAATTAGATCACGCTTTGGGCTAATTATGTGAACAGATGGGTGATCATGGCAGGTATGTAGACGAGACGTAGAAGAAATAGGTGGAAATGAAAAGGTGGGCACACAACACTTCAGCTCCTGTCTGCTGTCATTAGCTATTAAAGTCTTCAATTTGTGTGGATTTGTTATATTATTCATATTTTTTCTCCTCTGATTGTATTTTATTACTAAATGTAGTAGGTTTCACTACATTATTATTACTATATTCCAAATAATAAATAGTGTACTTTTTTATTAGATCTAACCAAAATTTTAGTTAACATAATTTAATATTAAATTAAGCTCTTCTCAGTGAGCACAAAACTTTTTTTTGAAGCATCTCACAAAGTTTTTGGAGTAATGTTATAAAAAACGCTCTTAAAATCCACATTGACAATTTAAATCAATAATAATAATGTAAAGCAGTACATGGCATGCAGGTTACGTATCATATGAATCAAAGTCATTTGACAATTATTGAGAAAAGCAGGGTGAAGTAAGTTAACCTTGACACAGCTAACACAACATGCATGAAGTGCTCAGATTGTGTGGCGGGCCGTTGTGGAGCTATATTGGACAAAGTCTTCCAAAATGATTTGGAAAAATGAATTGCAAGTTTACATTGTAAATACTGTATATGTAAAATGCATGGCTGATTTGTTTTTTTGTTTTTTGTGAATCAGTGATTTTTGACACAAATCATCTCAGACTGGGGCATTATAATAATATGCTGTATTAGTTATGTTGGGTAGATATTAGACAGTGTGTGGAGGTTTTTGAAAGTGGCCTTGTACCATGCTGTGAGGGTACTGCCAGGCATCACTCATCCACTGACACCAGGGAACGGGAGAGAATGTAAGTCTGAAGGAATTTCGGTAAGGTCTTATAAATGCACTCTTGCATTCAAAAATGGAGAGCAAGAATGGAACAGAACTATTGGTGCTCATTGGGCGAAATGCTAAAAAAAAACTTTGAGATGTGACTCAGTGTTTAGATCACGAAACATGTCAGAGATGTGGTCTGGCGAGTGGCACATGCTTAAACTGTGGTGTGGCAGTCATGTTGTGCATTTTGTTTTTTTGATTGGCTATTTTAATTGACCAGCCATTGTCAAGAGACAAAGGAACTCATCAAATAATTTCCAGTAGGCTGGGCCAAAATGAGTTTCTGCTATTCAATAAGAGAATGATCACTAATCAACCCAAGAGTCTCTGTAGGCCCATCCTGTTAGAATAAACAGTCATTACCACTATCATGTTTGTGATTTGCTCATTCTTTTCTTTCCCTCCTGAGTGATTCATATGATTGTCAACACCTCAGTTTCAACAACAGATTAAACGAGCAGTAGTCGTCTCTTGTGGATTGCCGGTCATCTCCGGCGGGCGCCTCAATGTCATTAGACAAACACTGATGAAGCTTTACCTTATCTGATGACATCTCACACTGTTTAGTTAGAGGAACAATTGAATAGTCAAAGAAGGGTGATGAGTGAACAGAAGTATTATATAATGATGAAGGGTTTAAAACGACAGAGAGACAATGATCCCACATTAGCATATAAGTAATTTCCGGTCATTTTTGAGCAACATATGCTCTTCGAAATGAGAGGAAATATGTGAAAAGACTAAGATGGGTCAGGATGGTCGACTAGTTGTACAACATCTGACTAGATGGTTGGTGAGATTCTAAAGGGAATGAATTTAGCTGTTAGCTGTCAGCATGCCAAGCTTGTAAACTAAAACTCAAATGAAAACTAAAATGAAACAAAACTAAAAATAGTGAGGAAAAACTGAAATACGCACCGTTGAACATTGGTTTTAAACTTTAATACACTTACCCCCCAACATTGGTTTTAAACTTTAATGCCCCCACCCCCCAATTTATTAATGCAATTTCTAAACAGTTGTGTCTGCATTTCTGTACTTAATAGCATGAATTTCTGGTCTTGGGAATATGTACATATCTTGAAATGAAATAATGAAAAAATTGTTCTAATTGTTTTTTTTATCTATTTCCAGCATAACAAAGCCTTATCCTCTAAAATGTGGTCTTCTGGATTTTGTTAATTGAACTCATTATGTTTCCTCTTTTGTAAGGTTACACCACACTACTCCTTAATTCTCTGATTATACCATCAGAATGAGAGGGCTCTTCATCAACTGTTCTATTAGCTATTAGGTTGATTGGGTCGTATTTAACCACAGAAAAGGGTCCTTGAATCTGTAGTATCAGTGGAGTTTGAGACGAGAGAGAACTACTGATTGCAGTAATCAGCAATCTTTCACATGCAAACAGAGAAAACGTTTGCTCATCAGTGATGCCTGGCTTAAAAATGTAGGGGCGTCCCTTGGTTTGAAGTGATTTGTCGGTAACGGGGAGTGAAAGGAATAATTCAACCAAAAATGAAATTCTGTCATTTACTCTCCCTCGTGTCTTTCAAAACCCTGTATTGCTGTCATATAGGACTCAAAAGAACCAATGGCAATTGATTTCAGAGCTTTGGTGGAGAAGATGATGTTGTTGGACAACTTTCATGATACTTCTATATTGATTTTATTTCCTTTTTGGAGCTTTACAGACTTGGTTACTATGAACTGTTGTTCAGTGGTCCCCATGAACTTTTGTTCTAAGAGATATATTAATATTGTTCATAATTTCTACGTTTGTGTTCCATAAAAAAAAAAAAAACATACAAGTAAGGAACAAAATGTTGAAGTGTACATAATGACTTTTTGTTAACAACTTCTCATTTTTAGATAAACTATTCCATTAACGAATAACATTGAAGTATGTGTGAACATGTCTACATTTTCAACCTTTTTTTATTAAGCGAAAAAGGAAAGTGAATAGACTGAGGGTTCTAAAAAACACAGGGAGGTCACGGATGACACATGCCAAGGCATTGCTGCTGTGGGTGTTGGGGTCTGCGTAATTGATCCCAATGCGCCAGCGTGGCACCACAGGACTCATCCCTGCCTGGGCTTGGACAACATCACCATGGAGATGACAGCTGCTCCTCCAAGCAAGCGCTCGGCCTCTGCAAACCATTAGCACCCACTGCCAGCTTCTGTCTGAAGGAGCCAAGTTAGCACTGGAGACCAAGTACCTCCATTTTGAATCCTTCCCGGAGCGAGAAACATTGACCACCATTTATGACTGGGGCATGTTTCAACACCATGCAGTATTTATGAGCACCAAAAAAAAATCTGAAAAGAATTTGCTGAAAATCGCATTTTGTCAAATGACTTAATTGAACGGTTGGTTTCTGTAGCGCTGGTGCCACTCTTCTGTATCTGTCACTGCCCAAGCTGGCTATTTCACCCAGACAGTCCAAGCAGCCATTACAAGGTTTCTTTGTTACTTTGCCAACCTCCCATTTCCAGCTGCCAAAAGAGTCTTTTCCAAGTACCAGCCTGAGAAATTTGTTAAGAGACATGCTACAATTGAGTGGCTCTTATTTTGAGCCTTCACCACACAAAACGGCATATTTATAAAGAATTAAGGTAATCTCTTATTTTTAAACCAAGAAGTTTTTTGTTATTATTATTATTATTACTATTATTTTCAGTGGAGCTGGTCACCTCATGTGGCCTGACATGTAGACATGTAACATGACCAGAAAAATATAGTTTTTTTGTTTGTTTGTTTGTTTTTCTCAGTTGCTTTGGTACATTACTTGAATCATCCTTAAAATTTGCAAACCAGTAAGTGCATTTCTTAAAACAGTTCGTACAAACAGCACCACACGATGGATTACCTGCAAAAGCCTGTAACTTGCTCAAAATCCTTAGTTCATCTCTCAAAAGTATTTACATCAATGATCAAACATCAATAAACACATCAGTTCCATCAGAATGACAAGTCCTTGTGTCATTGTTCACAAACAAGATAGTCAAAATGCTTAGTCATTTTGTCAGTATTACAATGTATTTTCAGATTTAAACTATGGCTACAATTTTGATGATGATTGAAAATGCACAAGACTGCACTTCATTTGTATGGCATATATACATTTCAACAGTACAAATTTACACATTACTCTATGTGGGATATTGATTGCAAGAGACTGGACAGGATTCATATATATATATATATATAGCCACACACACATACATGCATACTGTTTATATGCACGTGTGTGTGTGTTGAGGACATGGTTGTTCTCCCAACATTCGGCTATACCTTTCAACCCGTCTCTGCCATAAGGTCATGACTGAGAACATGGTCCACAATAGTGGACCTTATTTCATCAGAAACATCTCCACAATCTAGGCCTCTTCTACCTCTTCCTCTGTTTTGCCTCCGTACCCTTCCACCACACATCCTTACTCTTCTTCTTCGTCCCAGCTGTTGAGCCTGTTTGTTTCTTTGTTGTTCTTTCATTGTCAGAATTTGTAACTGTGTTGAGCTGTCTATATATGCTTTCCGAATGAAGCTTCATGATATGCACCCATTTTAGAGAACTGGTTGATCTAATGCATTCCATTACCCTTCATTAGTGAAATTCAAAATTCACCTCTGCAATTCATCAATTCAGGATACATTAAAAAAAAAAAAAAATCTAATAGAAATGTATAGAAAATTTAATGACTAGATGTTTTGAGGGGTAAGGCTATTCAGCGGGTAACCATATAATATATGGCATGACATAAGAAATTGATAATGTAAAAAAACAGCAGACAGTTGTACATAATCAATTGCCTGAATGTACCAAAGCCTTTGCTAATTGTTCAAAAGAATGAGAAAATGATTTTATGATCTGCACAAGTGACTAGATGATGTGAAGGTTGAACAAGTAGTTTTGAGAATTTCAGTTGTGATCTGAGAAATGCACCTAAGCTACTGAGAAAAACTGTAAAATGTATTTAGAAAAATAAAAATACACAAATAGGTTTACACATTGTATCATGTTAACAACTGCTGTCATATTGTAAGAGTAGAGCTTTGAAACTGGTGGGAATAGCTCAGATACTGTATATTGATGAGAAATGTTTGAGACTTTTGACTTAGAGTATTTGTTTGACATTGTTGAGATCTCTTCTGAAACCAAAAAGCAGAGACCATGTGGCATTAATGTTTTTTCTCAGGAGAAATATGGAGATATATTTCTCAGGAGAAACAGAAAACTTGTTTCCATTTAATAATATGATTAAGACATAATATGTTATTATATAGTAATATAATAATATATGATGATTTTATGAAGTGAAATATTATATTATCCATGAAATATTGCTATTAAGACCATTTAAAGGGTTAGTTCACCCAAAACTGAAAATGTTGCCATTTATTACTCACGCTAATGCTGTTCCAGACCCGTAAGACCTTCGTTAATCTACGGAACGCAAATTGAGATATTTTTGTTTAAATCCAATGGCTCCGTGAGGCCTGCATAGGGAGCAATGACATTTCCTCTCTCAAGATCCATAAAGGTACTAAAAACATATTTAAATCAGTTCATGTGAGTACAGTGGTTCAGTATTAATATTATAAAGCGACGAGAATATTTTTGGTGCACCAAAAAAAACAAAATAACAAAGTCACGTGATTTCAGCAGTTTTGGTGGTTTGACACGCAATCCGAATCATGATTCGACACGCTGATTCATTACGCTCCGAATCTTCCTGAAGCAGTGTTTTGAAATCGGCCATCACTAAATAGGGTCGTTATTTTGTTTTTTTTGGCGCACCAAAAATATTCTCGTCAGTTTATAATATTAATATTGAACCACTGTACTGACATGAACTGATTTAAATATGTTTTTAGTACCTTTATGGATCTTGAGAGAGGAAATGTCATTGCTCCCTATGTAGGCCTCACGGAGCCATCGGATTTAAACAAAAATATCTTAATTTGTGTTCCGAAGATCAGCGAAGGTCTTACGGGTGTAAAACGGCACGAGGGTGAGTAATTAATTACAGAATTTTTATTTTTGGGTGAACTAACCCTTTAAATTTGATATAATTACTTTCAAAAATAATCAATGAGATATGTGTGATGATATTCTCTTTCCTATAGGTTCACACAGTGGGTAGAACATAAGAACATTAAAAAATATATATTTGCAAAATACTTTCTTGGGTACCAAAGCGCTATTATCAACTTGTTTCCACCAGTTTTTGTAACATAGTAATTAAACAACCTTGTTGGGTAATGATGTTAGTAAAACCAGACTTTTTTTTTTTACAAAGTTACATTAGCCAGCATATGCAGCAGCTTCTGAAAACAGACTGTGAGACATGCTAGTTAAAAACTGGCATGTACAGTAGGTTCCTCAATAGGGAACCAGTCTGTATATAATTATTAATGAAACTATGTATTACACAATCCCTCAGCTATTTTATGTGATTAATTTCTTCATATGGAGCTGTGATACTGCAATTCCCTAGATGTTTATTGGGAAAATGCAACATGAAAAGCATGATTAAGATAAATCCAGTTGTAGCTTTGAACGTCTGCATGAATTCCCCTCAAGGGGCAAAGCTGCACATTCTGCCAGAGGGAGTTTAGCATGCTCAAACCCTTCACACTACGCCAACATTATTACTTCTGATATATACTGCTGGGTTCAGCAAATATTTATCACTTTCCAATCATCTAAACTTTCTGTCTGAATAATATTAAGCAGTTTTGTGTGTTCTGACTTTAACCTTTCTAAAACTTGAATGGTATGAAGAGTTTTGCAAATTCAGATATGGTAAATATCATTTAAGGTCCAGATGCAGCTCAGAGCTTGTTTACCACATGGACACCCAAGTGGAATCCTCAATAGATGCTGTAAATAAAGGTAGCACTGCTTCTAAAAAGGGCTGGGTAAAAACATATTGAATATTTAAATAATTTTCATTTGACATTCAGACATGTGATTTCCAAAAATCACATATTTGGAAATATGTGGTAAATAGTTTGATCACACTTTAGTTTAGGTTCCAGAGTTTTATAAGGGTTAGAGCTAAACTCTGCAGGACAGTGGCCCCCTAAAACAGAGTTTTCCCATACCTGCTCTAAAGCCTTGCTAAGCATGGTCACTAGTTAATCTTTGTTAACTTCTGTGGTCATTCACGTGTAAGCCAAATGCTAAAACTTTGCTAGCATAATGGGTTTCTAAAGCAGGAGTTAGCGGCTTGATTTTGTGCCTGTCTTAATTGCTACAGTGTATTAGCAATAGCATGCTCTTGTCTTTAGCCTCCACACTCTTGGGTCATTTTATCACTTTCCCGAGTTCATTTTCATCTTGATTATTTCATCCCCATATTCCGTATTCAGAGTTGGTAATGTTTCATCCAGCACCTGCTAAATCCATGAATATCTGCTCCCCATGCAAGTGTCAAGAGTTCATTATTATAAATTAAGCAGCAGCCCATGTTGGCAGCATTTGGTGCCTTTTTTCAGCCTGGCAGAAGACCATTTAGCAGATGGCGCTGAGATTTCTGAGCATTTTCTATGGCAGGTGCTGAGGAAAGCAACAGTTTTCAAATATTAGCTTGATTACAACAGAATTGTAATATCTTTGACTTAAAATTAACTGAACTTGCACCCAGAGGCCTATAGCCACTTGTCCTGTCTAAAATGTTTAAGATTCACCTCCCTCTTTTTTGGAAATAACTTTGTAGAAACACCAGCTGGTTACCTGGTCTCCCAGTCTGACTGGTTCTCTGGTTTAAGTGTCTCTGTTGGGCACCTGTTATCTGATCAGACTGGACCAGAGACCAGCCAGATGACCAGTAAACTGTCTAAACACTAGCTTGGTCAGACTGAGAAACCAGCTAAACCACCTGGATTAAGTTTTTTTTTTTCTTTCTTTCTTTCTTTTCAATTAGCATTTCAATCAGGATACTCGACACAAAAATGAAAATTCTCTCATCATTTACTCAACCTCATGAGGTCCAAAGTATATATGACTTTCTTTCTTCTGTGAAAATGCACAACAATTTAAAAAGAAAAAAAAAGAATCCATCTTTGTGAGTCTATATAATCCA
The DNA here is from genome assembly GCF_019924925.1 of Ctenopharyngodon idella. Classification (NCBI taxonomy): domain Eukaryota; kingdom Metazoa; phylum Chordata; class Actinopteri; order Cypriniformes; family Xenocyprididae; genus Ctenopharyngodon; species Ctenopharyngodon idella. The sequence continues at coordinate 29,655,147 of NC_067223.1, forward strand.
AGTGGATAAAACCCTCAAAGCTGATGCTTCAAAAACCACAGCGTGAACCATACAACCCTAGTTGGTGATGAATAAATGTCTTGAAGCAAAACAATAGGTGTGTGTAAGACAAATACTAATGTATATATTTTTTTTAAACTGTAAAGCATAATTTCCGGGACACTGTCTTACGCAGGTTCATGGGAGTGTAGTGAAGCGCTATGTCAGCACATTGTGAATCATGACGTAAATAAAGCTCATTTCACAACACGCTTACATTACACTTCACATCGTACTGATTTACATCAAGCATGAACTCATTAACATGCATATGACAGTTGTCTGAAGCTATGGTTTATTACACTTATCGTTTTGCTTCAGAAGACATTGGTTCATACACTGGGGTCATATGGATTACCATCATGCTTGTTTTGTGCGGTTATGAAGCGTCAACTTTGAGGGTTCCATCCACTTACATTATATGGACTATAGATAGATGGATTATTTTTTTCCTTTGTGTTCCACAGAAAAAAGAAAGTCATATACAACTGAGACAGCATGAGGATGAGTAAATAATATTTTCATTTTTGTGTGGAGTATCTGAAAAGCACAGAAAAATGTGCCTGCATAAAACAACAATTTTAAGAACAAACAGAAGCCTCTACCAAATGGTAGCATGACAGTGTATTAAAAGTAATCCTGCTATGGCTAGCACCTACTTTTGCAGTTCTCAGAACTATTGGATTTGTCTGGATGTGCCACTTTTCATAGCATCCCTACGTTCCTGGAATTGCATTACTAATCTTGACTTCCTGTGTGTTTCTGGTTGATCTAGGTGTCCTAACAGTGGGAGGGGTTCCTGGAGTGCTACGAGACGAGGCCTCTTGCAGCTTCGCCCACCTGCTGTAGATACTTGCTATGTCTCATCGGCTTAACACCTGCCTCAGCCTACCTGTCTGCGTCTCTGCTATGTAAATGGGCAGCACCCCTTTGTGCCACGGAGAACATACTGTACGTTCACAAAGCGCCTCACAGATGGTGGTACATTAGGAGCCTTGAGGACTTTAGGAGCGCAGCACGGGACAATGAGGCACCAACCCTGTCTGAGACTGAACCGGACACAGGCTTTATGGGACTCCACCAGCGGTTCCAACCCAATCCGAGACTGTGAACCTGACTGCTCTGTGAAACAGCTTTCTGCTGGAGTACATTTTTGGCGCTCATTTTTTACAGACCAAAGAGGAAAAATAATACACAAACAAAAAACATTGACTATGTGAGCGCGAACTGAGGGAAAGACTTGAAAGAAACAGTTTTGGCAAAGAAAATATATATAAACCTAAATGTAGAGAGAGAGAGATAGATATAGATATAGAAAGACTTTGCTATACAGCAGTGGCCTACAAATGGAAACGCTTACATGGAACATTGAAACGACTGGGTCGACCATTTCCATTTATCACAATCTGAGGAGAACCTTTAATACTTTACAGACATTTCCTTGAACTGAACCAGGCACTGTATTCCAAGGACAACAAGGATATAGATACTGTACACATAAACACATCAACAAATTTAATTAGCATTTTTCAGTAGCAACATTTTGGACGGTTTGCATTAAGCATAGAAAGTTAAATGGAAGAGTACCCCATTGCTTATCGTCAGAAAATATTTAAAAAAAAAAAAAAAGGTTTTCTGATTACCAGGAGTGAGATATGTCATTATATGTATTTTGAAAGGCCTACGAGTTATATATTTAACAGTTTTATATGTTGTACCTTTGTAGAGAATCTTATTTAACATGAATAACGTTGTGGAAATGACAGATGTAGAATGTGGGTAATGCTCTGCTCCATAACGCAGGCCAATCTTATCAAGTTCAAACTCAAGTAGCAATTTTCCTTTTACAGGCTCAACAACAGGACTACAAGAACTTAAAGTAAAAGGAAGAAAATGGACAAAACACAAAGGAAAGTAATGATTAAATGCAGAAAAGGAAACATTGAAACTACTTTTAGCTTTTGTATCGTAAAGGTTCAGAGAAAAGCTCTTGTATTTGGCTTTTCTGAGATTGATTTTTGTGCTTGTGTTTGTTTGCACAGTGCTCACCTCCAAGTCTTGACACCTCCAGAGACAGTTCAGAAAGTCTTAGATTCATTTACATTAAATAATTTTTTATTATGAACTATTTTAAGAATAAATTAAATAAGTGAAAATATCAAGTTGCTAAAACAAAATTTTAATATCATGATGTTTTTGGTTGTCTCTTTCTCTTTCTGAAATGAACTATACCAGGTTTGACAGATATATGTACATTTGGAGGCACATATGATGAATTGATTTATATTTGGGAGGAAATGAGACTGAGGGGTGAATTCACAAAAAAACGCATAATCTTTATTTATTTAAGCGCATTATTTTACTTTATTTATTTTTTTATTCACTAAGCACCTGCAATCCATTTTAACCAGAAGCTAAATGCAATGTGATAATAATAATAATTTAATACTCATTCTTTTCAGCACAAACACATTTTATTCTATGCAAATTAGACTTCTTTTAGATTCCACCTCATTCAGAAAAGACAGCATTATTTTTAAAGCATAAATAGCATGAAGTTACCGTATGATTTATTTTATTTTTTAAATAAATATCTGTGTAAATTTTCTGTTGATCATGGAAGCAGTAATTTATGGAGAAGAGTGTTATAACCAAGCATATATCAAGAAACGATGTGTAAACGAGCATACATTATGCATTTAATAGAGACAAGTTAAGTGCCTGGATTGCAGTGGTGGAGTGATTCTATAGAGGCCAAGAATTGTATACTAGATTGTGGTGGTCATCTGCATCTTCCACAACCTAGAACTGGTCTGCAAGATGGGGAATTGGCATGCAAACTGAATTCAGCACAAATTTTTGAGATGTGTTGCGGCGTTACACGTTTTGCATAATTCCCTTGCTAAAACAACACAGAAAGAGTGTGCAAATAAGCAACATTATTATAGGGCACAATTTATTCTTAGTGAATTCCCCCTTGAATGTTTCATTAACTCTGTAATACTTTAATTAGATTTTTTATTGATTTTATATTTAGCTTGTAAAGGCGAAAAAAACTTTTAGCCCAGAAAAGTGACACATAATTTGCAGTGCATATGTTGCTCTGTACAGCAATAACAAAAAGTACCATGGTATTACAATGTTTCTTGGATTTATACCATGGCAGCTATGTAAGACTAAGAGTATCACTTATCAATAACTATTATTCAATTATTCATAAATTATGAATTAAAAAATATTTAAATTAATTAAACTAATTAAATTACATTTAAATGCATTTTAAACATGTAATCATATTTATATTTTCCATTTAACTACATTTTCAAAATGAATTGTAATGAATTGTAAGTGGTTATTTACAACTGCTTTTTTAAATTTACATTTAAAGTTCATAACAATTGATTTATTATTTTATAGTTACATTTTCAACTACATTGACAAATATGATTTAAATTTCTATTAATCTTCAAGTCAAGTCAACTTTTATCTTACAGCATTTATTATTCAATTCAATTCAATTCACATTTATTTGTATAGCGCTTTTCACAATACATATCGTTTCAAAGCAGCTTTACAGAGAATGCATATCAACATTACAATTTGGAGACTGCAATTATTAATCTTGGTTAATATTTGATGTTGGATTTTTTAAGTTTTAAGGTATAATATAATATACCATTGTTCATTGTGAATTCTTTTTCAGCTAATGTTAATTTCTAAAACTTGAAACATTAAAAATATATTAGGATGTATAGAAATTAACTTAATGAACAATACCTTTACAGCATTTATTACTTTGTTAGTTCATGAGACCTAATGCATTAACTAATGTTAATCAATTGAACCTTATTGTAAAGTGTTACCATTTTCCTAATTAATAAGTTGATCAATGATTCTTTCATGTTATGAGATTTAGAGATTTCAAAATGAATGGACATGCCATTATATCTGAGACACCCATAAACATGCTCTTACCATTCTAGCACTTCTGCTATCTAATACATCCTGTTAAAGATCTCTGATTGTGAAATACAAGCGGATTTGTTCCTCCTGCTGGCAGTGATGATCGAACCGATAACTTTTCTTTTAATAATCTGGTGATTTCGTGTCAACAATGAAAATCATAATATAATTTTGGGTAATATCAATCCTCAGAGTGTATGGATGATTTGACTGATGCTATTTACAACAATATTTGCTGAGTCATTCCTATTATGCAGTATATTTTAATGTCCCCTTCATATGTGTCTAAATATATTGGATAAAATATTAAACTTACATATTTTAAAGATCAATAATTTTGATAGAAATCATATTTTAGCTTTTTTGTTCTTAAAAAAAAATCCAAATAGCAGTTAATGTCAGGGTGTCCAAAGAAGATGTGTGACACAGACAGAAACGAGGAGATTTTAATGAACACAGAGAAATTCAAAGTACACAACTACCATTAACAACGATGAACAAATATTGTCTCAGGTTACACATGTAACCATGGTTCCCTGAGAGGGGAACGAGATGCTGCATCCCAGCTGACACTTTGGGGAACGCCTCCAGCACGACTGTGTCTGAAACACTAGTCCAATCTTGATTAGTGCTGCATCACCTTGTGACCTGTGCGTGAGGCGGAAACTATAAAGGTAAGCTGGCAACCTATAAAGGTTTTGATAGGCTGAATCAAGCCGCTCCAAGGCATGCAAGGGGACACAGTGTCTCGTTCCCCTCTCAGGGAACCATCATTACATGTGTAACCTGAGACGTTCCCTTTCTGATGCTTTGGGGAATGAAATACCCACTTCACCATGCTGACAAATGTCTGTCCTGGTGTGAAGCTGTCTAGGCACAAATCAGGACGAAAGCACCTGAGACCTGCAGGTCCAGGCTAAAAAACCTTATAAATGTGTGCAGGGCCAACCAACCTGCTGCATCACAAACATCTTGGAGGGAAACTCCCGACAACAAGGCTTTTGAAGTTCCCATAATTCTGGTGGAATAAGCTCTCACTAGCAGAGGTGAAAGCATACCGTACACCTCGAAAGGCATGGTCCTCATTGAGCAGTCCCACAGTCAAACATCTCAAGATCCCTAAAAGGGCAAGTAAATGTAGCTTCTCCTGGTCCACCAACACACGAGGAGGATGAAATATGCCACAAAGGACACAAATCCAGATGGTGTCTCCCCAAGATCCCTCGCTCAACGGTGCGTGGGAGGCAGCTATGGCCTCCACATAAACCTTAACCGTGGATGGGGAAGGACTCGCAGAAAGTGATCTTGAAGGATCTCCAGCACTGAAACCAGTAGACAGTTAAATGGGTCCAACTGACATTCCTCGTCCTGGTGAACTCCTCCAGAACTCCCAGGAGCAGAGCGTTTGGGGGAAATGCGTACAGATGAAGCCTCGGCCCGGTCTGTACCATGGCATCCAGTGGAGCTGGATGCGTGAGGGACAACCAGAGTGGACAATAAGTTGTTTCTTGTGACGCAAACAGGTCCATGTCTGCCTCATTAATTCCACCGTCTAGGGGTGGAGTCTCCATTCCCCAGGCCTCAGCTCCTGCCTCGACAGGATGTCTGCTCCCAAATTCAGGTGGCAGGGATATAGAGTGCTCTGAGAGAGAGCAGTTTGCCCTGGGACCACAGGAGGACCGTGGTGTACCAGTCTGAATGGAGGTCAGACTGGCGCACCACTCCCCCTGATGATTTATATACGAGACCACCAACATATTGTCTGTTCGAAATATAGCTTGGTGGCCTCTGAGGTCTGGGAGAAAATGCCATATGGCTAACATCTTTAGGCAGTTTTATGCCAAGAGAGATGATGCTCCTACCACAGACCCTGGGTCGAGCAGCCTTACATGACAACTCCCCAGACTTGTTTGAGTCACGATAAGCAGAATCGTCAGCATCTTGAACCTGAATCTCCTCAGAGATTGGTTCAAGTGGTGCAGATCTATAATGGCACACAACCCCCCATCCTTTTTCGGAACTATGAAGTACCGGCTGTAGAACCTGGCATTTCTCTCTGGAGGAGGAATACATTCTATGGCCTCCTTCTCCAAACGAGACTGAACTTCCTGTTCCCTCACCCGAGCCTGCTCAGGGCCCACTACCCACTGAGACACATTTGGAAGGAGACTCTAGGCCTCTATGTAGTCTACTAGGGGGACCAGCCTCTCAAAGGCTGACCTTGGGTATACTCTGAATAATGAGCTTGGTGCTCTGAAGTGGATGGCCAGCAGGGAACAACTGAAATGATTTTTCTACAGCCCTGCTCAGAGGAAACAATCTCTGCAGGGCCGCAATGAACTCAGGCGGACACTGAGATACGCCTTTGTTGGAAACTGATGCACCCTGAAGCACCAAGGGTGGCAGGGTTGGCAGAACGGTCACCAAGGAGGGCACCAAGGGGAAATGGTCACCATATAATGAGGTGTGAGCCATTGCTCCTTGGAGGAGCCTGCTCTCAGAGGCCTGAGCATTTAGGCCTCAGGCCTTAATAGAATTCCCCACTGCCAAACAGTCTGGAGATATCAGCCTTTCAAGACTGACTTTTAGTGTAGGTTGATTAATAATGTCCAGTGCTCTGAAACGACTCACCGGCAGGGAACAACAGAACATACTTCTCCAATACCCCCCTGGGAAGGAGTGAGCCTCCCAGTTCTACCACATTGTTGGGTAGAGACCGGACCACAGTTACTGGAAACCACTGCACCCCAAAGTACCAGAGGTGGCGGGGTTGGCAGAATGTTTCCCTTTCATATAGACATCTAGACTTGTCAAAGCCAGACAGCTATTCACCATTTAATTTCTCAAAGAACAACCAGACAAGTGAACACGGTCTGGATGAAAGGCTGAATATATTACATTAATATAGACATCTTAATTCTCAAAGCTGGATGACTATTACACAATTTAATTCCTCAGAATCAAATGCAGCCAAAGATCAACCAGACAGGTAAACACTGTCTGGATGAAAGGCTGAATATAGTATATTAATACAGGCATCTAACTTCTAAAAGTCAAATGAGTATTTATCATTTAATTCCTCAAAATTAAAGGCAGCCAAAGACCAACCAAACAAGTAAACATGGTCTGGATGATAGGCTGAATATTAGAATAGTTTCAATATACAAATAAAGAATAATTTGTGGCAAACACACATAGATCCTTTGCACACAGTTGGAGGAACAAGAAAGAAAGGGAATCTCCTATCTGCTCAGTTCCCTCCATTATTATATAAAAATGTATATATTTTGGACCCATAATCCACGCGTGTTGCCATATTGTGTTGCTGTCTTCCCTTTGTAGCTTCCACCTAATGCCAGCACACATCACGCCGGCACACATCACAAGGTGACGCAGCACCAATCAAGATTGGACTAGTTGCACACGTGCTTCAGACGGAGTCACACTGAAGGCGTTCCCCAAGGTGTCAGCTGGGATGCATTGCGGGTTCCTTTGAAAGGGAACTGAGAAAACTGAGGGCTTATATACATTGAGATGACAATCAACAGAACAAGGAACAGGTGCGTAATTAATTAGACACTATGGTAACAAACAATTAATTAAAACTCAGGACAGAAACCATGACAAAGAAAGCAAAACTAAACAGAACATGACAATGAAACTAAACACTACATGATCATGACCGTGAACATGGTGGCATGCAAGTTATATTTTATTAGGCAATCTTCCAAGTTTCTTCATTTTCTCATCCAAGCTACAAATGTTTTCCTGGAAAAAAGTTTTTATTGGCAATTATTATTGGTTTTTCCTGTGTGCTCTGGTTCACTTCACTTTCATGTTAGTCTTTTGCAAAATCCCTTTAACTAACAAAAACAGGTCCTTAATTATATCGTTCTCCAGAAGAAGAAAACAGCACAAACATCAGTATAGAGCTTTTGCACAAAGAAAGCACTTGTGTCGCTTCATAAAACTGAGGTTACACCATTGGAGTCACATGGATTACTTTTATGATGTCTTTACTACCTTTCTGGGGCTACTGTGTTTTTCTAGAATATGATTTTTAAACTTTTTAAGGATAATTAGTGAAGCATGTAAACTTGCATTTGAAAACAAAACAGTAGCTTCAAAATTCATGATTCTTGTATGACTCTGTGAAACTTATGTTGAACAAAATGTTCACTTGAAGTAACATCCTGACCCTCACTGTTGTCCCTCTGATGTCCTACATACCCCTCCACAATCCAATTCACTTCAGACATGCCCCTTGCACTCTCCTGCTCCTTGCCAAACTGGATATTAATAAACTTATGTTGACTGTGGAGTTGTGGAGATGCAAATGAGATCTTGGAGGCATACAGGGGCTGCTTTGTATTAGTCTGATAATCTACAGTAGATAACTGGAATATTTAATTAGCAGCTGACTGAATTCTGGTCATCTTACTCTATAGCTTTGAGGATACTAGACTTCAAACCACTGAATTTATTTCCATCAGTAAAAAATCAATAAAGCATTTCCTAGCAATGCTACATTCAAGAATAAAGACATCACCCCCAAAAGGCAACATGCTCCACAGGGAGGCAAAGTAGGTCATATGTTAATTATGTTGAGTGGGTAGGTGTGTATGTGTTCTGCACACTTCTAATGGTGCTTTTTGTATATGTTGTGAGATTAGATAGATTAAACAACATTGTTTATTTTCATTGATTTCACGAAATGACAAAGACAAAGAAGACAAAGAGATATATCCATTCTTTATAAACAATCTCTCCATTGCTTTATCTATAAAGAGTGCAACAGTTTGGTTCCAGAAATAAAAATGTAGCCATCAACACACACACACACACACACACACACACACACATACACACACACACTTTTTTTTCCCTTTTTTTTTTTTTTAATAGGTGGAATTTTCAGTGTGAAAATCTTTCTTTTTATCTCTCTTTTTTGCATCAAATCAAAGTTTGTAATGTTGAATAATCTGAGCTGGTTTGCCTACAAGTCTTTAAAAAGCCATTTTTTGAAATCCCTATGAAGAAAATAGGGGGGCGGTGAAATTCCTTCATCCAGAACAAATGAAACAACAGACTGTCACTGGTGCACTCTTTTCAGTGGTGGTGCTGCATAACTACTAAATCTACAGTGCAGGGAAAAAAAAAAAAAAATATATATATATATATATATATATATATATATGTATGTATGTATACAGATTGTTTTAAAGCAGCTTCACAGTAATAAACAGAAAAAAATAATATTGTTCATGTTGCAAAATTGGCCAGTTACGAAACAAATTCAACTGCAGCTGTAAAACAGCTCTACAAAAGAAAATAGTGTCATTATTCAGCTCAATTTAGTTCACTGTTGATTCAGTTTAGTTCAATAACAGTGTCAGTGTTGCAAAGTTCATCAGTTATGAAACAAACTCAATTAAACTAAACAGTATAAAAACAGTGCAAAGTACATCAGTTATGAAATAAGTTCAGTTTAGCTATTAATCTCTACAGATGGCAATAGTGTAATTTTTCAGTTGAAGTCAGTTCAATGACGATTCAGTTAAGTTCAATAAGTGCTGATGTTGCAAAGCTCATCAGTTGTAAAAGGAATTTGATTCAGCTATAAAAAGCAGCTTTACAGAAGGCAACACATCATTATGGCCCAGTTTCACAGACAGGGCTTAGCCTAAACCAGGATTAGGTCTTAGTTCAATTACGATATTTAAGTAGCTTTTATAAGCGTTCACTAGAAAAAAAAACATTACTGGTGTGCATCTTGAGACAAAGCAATAACACAGACATATTTTAAGGTCTGTCAGTGCAAATTACTTTCAGTTAAAACAGCTCAAACATGCATTTTAGTCTGGGACTAGCTTAAACCTTGTCTGTGAAACTGGGGGTATATTGTGTTGTTGTCCTTACTGGTTGCATGCAGCAACAAAAAGCATAGTAGTCTGATTCGCACATACTTATGAGTCAATTCCTTTAATAAAAAATGTCCAAAATTTGTAAAAAGTCTCAAACTCATATCAATTTATATCAATATCAAAGATATCAATTTGACTCACTAATTTGGAGTAAGCAGCACCAGAACAACTTTGAAAAAGGGTGAGATTTCAGTCAACTGTGATGTAATAGCCTGCTGACTAATTAACCTCCTACTAATTAAGTCAAAATTATATTTCTAGTTACCTTTCTGGACAATGTTTTCATGTACACCTTGGTCACTGTGAAAACAAAATCCTGTAGGAAACTAAACTGAGAAATAGACATCTCTCGGCCAGTCCCCTGTTAACAGCACAAGTAAATCTCTCCTGTGACAGACCAGCCACTCCCACAACCAAATATTATTTACTTTGATTGATAACATTATCTGCTGAGTAAAATTATATATTGTGAGTCTCTGTTTACAATATAAATCTAATTAAGCGCTCCCACTGCGCTGCACAAGAGCGATCAATACGTAATATGGCTGTCACAGCTGCTTCCTATAGTGCATGCCTTCCATCACTAATATTTTCAACCAATAAAACTGTCTAGCTTCCTCCCCCCCTACAATAGGCACATTAAATGAAAAGAAATAATGCACCTGATTGCAATAGTGTGTTTTTCTTATCACTGCCAAGTTTCAATGTATAATATACAGTTGTGGTCAGAATTATTGGCACTCTTGGTAAATATGATCAAAGATGACTGTAAAAATAAATCTGCATTGTTTATCCTTTTGATCTTTAATTCATAAAATTAGCAAAAATCTAACCTTTCATTGAAGGAAAAGAATTGAAAGTGGGGGGAAAATCACATTATGAAATAAAGGTTTTTTCTCCAAAACACGTTGGCCACAATTATTGGCACCCTTTTATTCAATACGTTTTGCAACCTCCTTTTCCCAAGATAACAGCTCTGAGTCTTCACCTATAATGCTTGATGAGTTTGGAGAACACCTAATAAGATATCAGAGACCATTCCTTCATACAGAATCTCTCCAGATCCTTCAGATTTCCAGCTCCATGTTGGTACTTCTTCTCTTCAGTTCACCCCACTCATTTTCTTTAGAGTTCAGGTCAGGGGACTGGGATGGCCATGGCAGAAGCTTCATTTTGTGCTCAGTGGCACATTTTTGTGTTGGTTTTGATGTTTGTTTTGGATCGTTGTCCTGATGGAAGATCCAACCACGGCCCATTATTGGATTTCTAGCAGAAGCAGTCAGGTTTTGATTTTTTATCTGTTGATATTTGATAGAATCCATGATACCATGTATCTGAACAAGAGGTCCAGGACCTCCAGCCGAAAAATAGGCCCACAATATTAAAGATCCAGCAGTATATTTAACTGTGGGCATAGGGTACTTTTATCCATGTGTGCACCAAACCCATCTGGTGGTTTTGCTGCCAAAAAGCTCTTTTTTTAGTTTCACCTGACCATAGAAGCCGGTCCTGTTTGAAGTTCCAGTCTTGTCTGACAACTGAATATGCTGGAGATTGTTTCTGGACGAGAGCAGAGGATTTTTTTTGAAACCCTCCCGAACAACTTGTGGGGATGTAGGTGCTGTTTGATCAATTTTTTTAGGCTTTCTGAGACTCAAGACTCAACTAATCTCTGCAATTCTCCAGCTGTGATCCTTGGAGAGTCTTTGGCCACCCAAACTTTCCTCCTCACCGCGCATTAAGAAGATTTAGACACACGTCCTCTTCCAGGCAGATTTGTAACATCTTTAGTCAATCAGAACTTCTTAATTATTGCCCTAATAGTGGAAATGGGGATTTTCAATGATTTAGTTAATTTTCTTACAGCCATTTTCTATTTTGTGAAGCTCAACTATCCTTTGCTGCACATCAGAACTATATTCTTTGGTGTTACTCATTGTGATGAATGGTTAAGGGAATGTGGCCTTTGTGTTTCCTCATGTTTATACTCCTGTGGAACAGGAAGTCATGGCTGGACAATTTCATGTTCATGATCACCCTGGTGTGCTAAAAAAAATGGAAATATGAATGGAAATATACTTCAGAGATATTTTACTCATAAAAAAATTCTAGGGGTGCCAATAATTGTGGCCAACGTGTTTTGGAGAAAAACATTTATTTCATAATGTGATTTTCCCCCCTCTTTCAATTCTTCTACTTCAATGAAAGGTTAGATTTTTGCTAATTTTATGAATTAAAGATCAAAAGGATAAACAATGCAGATTTATTTTTTACAGTCATCTTTGATCATATTTACAAAGTGTGCCAATAATTCTGACCACAACTGTAGTTTTTGGTCATTCAAAATTTGAATTTTCACAACACTAGTTAGAATCATTATTGCTCATTGTTTATATAGTTTAAATAGTTGCTCATTGTTTATATTGTTTATATATATTATACCTCAGATTGTGTGATATAGACTCAAGCCACATGTGGAGACAAAAGAAATCAAATTCTGAAAAGTCATCCTCACCTAACATTATTTCTAGCAAAATATTATATCAGCAACAGTACAGTTAAACAAAGTTAACATGAATTAACAATGAACAACAGCATTTATTAATCTTAGGAAATTTAACTTTTTTTCAAGATTTAATCAAAGTTAATCCACATAAAAACAAAACTGTTTGTCTTTGGAATCATTAGCAGGGACAACTGCAGGGTTTCATCTGAGAAAAACAAACAAACAAACAAACAAACAAAACATTAAAAATGCTATATATGCCAGCCTATGCTCATGTTAAAAATTCTAATGTGAAGGAGGTTTTAATTTTCTTGAGTAGGTCTAACATTCATGTAAATATTATGCACTTCTATAAGACTGTTCAGAACAAACGATCAGTGAGATCAACCACCAAGAGTATAATAAGCATTGCCTACAAATTAGCACAGCACAATAGCTAAATGGATTATTGGTTATTCGTTAACATTAACCGATAGCCAGTGAAGCCTTTGGGTGTCATCAGCTTAAAAGGAAAGTAGTTCAGATTGATGTTATTACATTTCAGTAAAAGTTCAATAAACATTTTTAAACTTGGAATACCATGCATTGATGTATTGTGCACAAATCAGGAACATGTACTAAATGAGTAAACAGGGTAAATTTTGATTTCATGATGACTTGAACATAAAAATCTTTTCAAAACAGCAGCTTTATTGCATCTGTATTAAATGACCCAGTAAATACTAGGACATTTTGGAAATGGCTTCCAGGCCTCCAGGAGACGTTATCTAGGGCTCCGAATAAATGAATTCTCCTCTGAGTGTGGTTTCACATCTGCTCATGGCTGTGTTCGGCTCTGGCAAGTAGGGACGGGCTGCCTACATGTAGCCAGGACAGCAGGGACAAAGTGGTGTAGATGGCTTTGGCATGTATCTGCCTGGAGCTTTTATTCACTGCAGAACATACTGGCAACAAAATGTGTAGAAGACAATAGTGGCTGCACACAGAACTACCATACAGAAAATTAGCTGAAAGCTAAAACATGCTTAACAAAAGAGTAACTTGGTACATTACTACTTTATATTGCTTTATAAATATGAATTATTGTAGTAATAGCTGTAATGAGATATACAATGATTATTAGAAATCAAAACAACATCAAATGATGCATAGGGCCTGCTGTCAAAGACAATACATCTACAAGACTTATTTACACAACATTAATTTATCCAGCTTACTTTTCTTTTGGAGTACAATAATACAGTATTGTAAAAGGGAATACCAATACCATGGTACTTTTGGTACTTTTACATTTAGTTAGTAGTGTTTTGATAATCTTTTAGTGAGAAAAGATTATATCAGATTATATATAGTATCAGAGTCTGTGATGAAAAATCCATCAACATTCACTCACTTTGATTTAATTCTAAATCCTTGTCATTTTCTTTCTTCCATGAAACACAAAAGGAGACATTCTGACTGTTTGCTCTCTTCCATTAAATTACAGTGAACTGGGATGTAGTGTTGTAGTACTTGAGACCGCTCTTGGTCTCGAGACCGGTCTTAATTAAGACCTTTTTTTTTCTTTTTTTTTTTTTGAAGGTCTTGGTCTTGTCTTGGTCTCTGCCGCATTTGGTCTCAGTCTTGTCTTGGTCTCAGACTAAAAGAACTTGTGATTTTATTTCAAGACTGGGCAAGACAGCTCTATATAGTGTCTTATTATTCTAATTGGAATTATTGATTAAAAATCACACATTTCTCAGGCAGTAAATATGGATCTTTCAGATGAATTTGAGGAGTGCTAGTCTGGTCTTGGTCTTGACTTGGTCTCGACTTGCCTTGGTCTTGGTCTCGACTTGGTCTCGGTTTAGGTGGTCTTGACTACAACACTACTGGGATGCTTCAAAAAGGACCATTAAAGTATTCGTTAGAAACTAGTCTTTGTGATTGTGATCTCAAAATGTTTATTTTTTTTATAAAGTAACTAGAAAATCATGAAAAAATCATAGGAATTTAGTGGTCACAAAGTGTGGGAAGTGTGTGATTTTGATGATTTTATTTTTATTTTATTTCAGACTACTTCCATGAAAAAGATCAGTCGATTATTAAGAAAAGTTATGTCCCATGGAAGACAGAAAATGATGCAGGTTTGAAATAACACAAGGGTGAGTTAATGACGTCAGAATGTTCTCTTTTTTCCCTTCGGTAAAAAACAACAACAACAAAAAAAAACTTTCACTTCACTTTCACAAACAGTTACAAGGAAACAGCAACACATTAAATTAAACATGACAGTTTGAAGTAGAAAAAACTGAAATAGTATTTTTTTGTAAGACACATTCCAATAATTTTTATTTCATTTACAACCTCAAAAAAATACATTTTAATGTAGTGCAGCTATTAGATAAACTTCTTCTTTTTTTTTTGTATTTTGTTTGCCAACACTGGCCCAGCACTGTTTCCAGCGTTACAGTAATTAAATTACTTATCCACAGAAAAAGTAAAGTAAGGGATTACTGTTCATTTTTAGGTAATTTAATTACAGTTACTTATAATGTACTTGCGTTACATACTGTAAATTAGTTCAACAGTTCTGTTTAAATCAATATTGAATTTAAAATCTAAATTTGTCGTCTAAAGATAAAAGTGAACGCTGCCTCTTTAAAATCGTTAGCTGTAGTGCAGTTCGCAACTTCGCACCAGTTGGCTGTGATGTCGGCAGAAGCGAGTGGCTGTTTTGCAGAATGGAAATATTCCAGTTACTTCACTTTTTTGACACAGGTAGGCAAGAACATTACGGTAAAATGTAAACTATGTCCTAGGGAGAAAAAACTGCGTGCGCGCACTCTGAGAGACGTCTTCAGTCAGCCAAAGCGCACACACATAGCCGCCTCTCGCGAGTGTCAATTTTCGCGGTTTATTATACATAAACGTTCAAATACACACACAGTTATGTCAAAATGCCCATTTTGGCGTATATTCGCGTTGGTTATGTGAATGTGAACAGCGTGTAACAGCATTGTCTCCGTCATTGCATTGTCTAGCAGTCTTTAAAACATGCTACTGTCTACTGCTGGCTGTCTGTATTATAAATGATAATCAAACAATAAAAGAAAAACTTTAATAAGGATTAAACTGTATTTAATTTATACAGTTATCACTATGCAGAGTTATTTTATATTTGATTATTCAATTTCTGTGGTATTTTTACTATTAGACCTACCTGGAAAAAAAATAGCCTATATAGCATTGTTTTATTTGTATTTTTATATATTTTTACCGTGGTATCGGTACCGACTGCTAGATTTTTGGTATAGTGACATCCCTATTTGTTACTAAAAAAATTGAATTATTATAAAGTAAATAAAAGTACTATAGTATAAGTTTTAATAAAGTTAAAATGTTTTTAAAAGCTATAAAAGGCTAAACTATTCCATGTTTGACTAAATTATTAAAAGAGTTTCCTTTCTATTGTCTACCCAGTCAAGGTTTATAGGGATTTTAAGAAGTAATTAGTAAGTTATTTATTGAGTAATTAAATCACTTTTCAGACAGAGTAATTAGAAAACATTTTAAATACAATATTGATGATGTAATGAGTAATTAGTAATTAATTACTTTTTTGAAGTAACTTACCCAACACTGACTGTTTCCTTTCCATCACCGCAGCAATTCTCTCTCTCTTTCTGGTGCATGCTGGGAGTGAGTGTACCCTTTGGATTGCATGTGGGAGAGCGGTTTTTCTGATTTTTTTTTTCTTATTATTTTTCTCGGTTTAACCGATATCTACTCTCTCTCCTCTCTTTTTTTGTGTGTGTTTCTCTGATTTAGTAAGTAGAGAGAATGGCCTTTCTCTCCGGAATGGTTTCAGGTGTGTGCCGGAATTAGGCGCAAAAATCGAAGATGTGATCTTAGAAGTCGCTGAAAAAATTGGTCACGAAAACATAAACTCTGCCTCGAAAGTGAATAAGGCGGCTGTAGTGTTCTTGAAAAATGAAAATTTAGTGAAGGACATGATTGAAAACGGAAACTTACGTGCCTGTAACACCCTTATCTGCTCCGGCTACAAAAGTTACTGTCTCAAATGAAGGCTACCTCCGTTTATTGGCAATGATGTAAAAGATTAGGTTCGGAAAAATTGCAGGTGGGTGAAAACGATTCTGCGATTCTTTTAGAAGGCAAGTTTACATGTTTTTAACATCTCCTGACAAAACGCTTGATGTGTCTTTCAGTGTGTCTCATGGAGAGAGCTCATACATGGTGTATGCAAGCATGGACATTGTTTTGAATGTGGAGAAACCGGACACAAACGTTTAACCTGTCCCAATAACGCGCTGATGAAAATCAAGGCCTACAGAGAGTTGTGGAAAATAATACAGTGACTGAAGACAGTTTGCAGGCAGAGACGGTCAATGTGGAGTCTGGTGTGATGAGCATTCAGAAAGAGAGCAACATTGAGGTAAGACAAGCGGTTCATGTTGTTAATTATAATGAAAAACCAAGTGGCAGTGCTGGAAGTGCTCAGAAAAATACTGATGGTCCAGACTGTGAAGCGTTTTTGATTAAGAGGAATGTTGGGAGTAGTGATGATGCAATAGATGGAATGTCTGAAGTCACTGACGGTAGCATATGATGAATCGTGCATTGATGGTGATATGGATAAGGCCTATGAATGAAACTTGTATAGGCTAGGCTACGCTACTGTTGAACAGATTAATAAATTCCTGGGACGAAAAAAAAGGAAAAAGTGTTGAACTTGCTGAGTTGTTTCCTGATCTGAATACATTTGTAGAATCAGTGATAAAAATATGTAGCGAGTGTAGTACTGAAGTACTGTCCTAGCAGAAGAGATTTAGGTTAAGAAATACTTAACCTCAGTAAGGCAAAGCTCAAGAAATGTTCGGACTAGAGGTCATTATAAAAGAGGCAAATCAAAATAGGAACCACATGGTTGTCTATCTTTTTTGAGTTTCTTTTTACATCTCTGGTTTTGTTTAATCTCTTACCCTGTTTTCTTTTTATGGATAATACAGATTTTATTAGTGACAGGAATGTAGAAGAGCCTCGCCCTTTATATGCCTTATCTTCAAAAACTGTTATAAAACAAACAGAACTTGTTGATATTTGGAGAGAGAAGAATGGAGTGAAGCAGTATACCTGGATTAGAGTAACAGAGAATAAGATTAGTGCTGCTCGCTTAGACAGATTTTATGTGAAGAAAACAATGTGTAATAGAGCTGTGAACACACACATAATTCCAAATGTTATCTCAGACCATCATCTTGTTACTTTACATATATCATTGTCACAAACAACTCCTTAGTTTTATTATTGGAGATTAAATACCAAACTCGTATTAGACCAATTAGATGATTTTTGTGAAAATTTAAATTTTTTGGAACTATTGGGTTTCTCAGAAATGTGATTATAAAAATCTGCTTCAGTGGTGGGAAGTGGAGAAAGTTCAGATGAAACTTTTGTCAGCAATTTTTGTTGCAAACACAAAATACATTCAAGCATGGTTTATACAGAACGAGAAATTTGTGGAATTCAAAATAGCCTGATTAATCAAAATCAAAATGTTTCTTTTTTGCAAGAACGATTAAATGCTAAAAAACAAGAATTAAGGGAAATGCTACGAGAGAGTTAAAACAACCTTAGTTAGATCACGTTTTGTATATGTGCAAGATATGGATGCTCCTACAACTTTTTTCTTTAATTTGGAGAAAAAAACATATTCATCCAAACTTTATGCATTGCCTTCGTAAATCAAATGGGATAATTACTTAAGATCCTCGAGATAAGAAGACTTGCAGTGGTCTTTTATACTAATTTATATGCAAAATAAGAGACTGTTCTTTGTCCTTCATGTGAACTTTTTACTCATTTGCCAGTATTGGACAAACAAGATGCACAAAGCTTAGAATGTGATTTTTTTTTTTTTTTTTTTTTTTTTTTTCTCCTATGGCGTAGTGACTGAAGCAGTTAATCAGCTTGCTACAGGAAAAGCACCAGACACTGATGGTCTACCGGCAGTGTTTTATAAATTTCTTTGAAAGGAAATTGGACAAGATTTTTTTTTTAGTGTGTTAAAGGAAATTTTTAATCTGAAGATGCTCCCTAAAATTTGTCAGCTGGCTGTTCTTTCTCTAATTCCAAAAAAAAAAAAAAAAAAAAAAAAAAAAAGATCTGTGTATGCTAAAAAATTGGAGGCCTGTATCTTTTCTTACCACTGATTATAAGATACTCTCTCTAAGTGTATTGTTAATGGACTTACAATGTGTTGAAGTTAATATTTGAGGATCAATCTTATTGTATACCTAAGAGATCTATTTATGATAATTTGTTTTTAATGAGTTTAAAATATACTAAGGTGTACGCTGTTGATTTTGATATTGTTTCTCTAGATCAGGACAAGGCTTTTGATCACATAGATCACCAATACTTGTTCCATATTCTTAAGTGTTATGGTTTTGGAGAATTTTTATTTTTTTCTATTTTGTCTTGGATAAAAGTGTTTAGGGTTCTTGATCCACCATTCAATTTGATCTGAGAAATACAGGAAATTCTGGTGGACTTTTTTTGGTCAGGACAGCATTGGCTAAAACCAGCTATCCTTTATTTGCCAGTGCATGATTGTGGACAGGGACTCATTGATATAAAGGCCAGATTGGCAACCTTTTGCTTAATGGCTGTTCAGTGTCTTCTTTATCATCATTCTCATGTTTGGATGGATGTTGCATGTGCCCTTTTATGTAAGACTTGAAGAACGTGCCTGGATAAACAATTATTTGCAAAGAAATTAAAAGGAACTTTGCTTGGAGGCCTTATACCATCTTATATTGGTGTTTTGGAACTGTGGCGGATGTTTACTCTCTCTGAGAATGGGAGATTCCTGATGTATGGATCTTTGAAGAACGGTTATTTTATCTAAGACATGCAAAGAGCCATATGGATTCCCTGGCTTCAAAATGTGTTTAAAGGATGAAGATTGGGAGTAAGTTCTTGGAAATATGTTGTCATTGAAAACTCACTACAGAGTAGTGATCTACCGATATTGATTTTTTTTTTTTGTTTCAGAATCGATACCGATAATTTGTGTGTTTATGTGCCCAACTTTGCAGAAATGTAATACTTCATTTTAAACTACAGTTTTAGTAGATTTATAAGCCGTTTAATAGGCTAAAGAGTGAAGAATAATTCAGCGGGATAATGCTAAATAACTGAATAATATACTCTGGAATATTGGAATATAAACTTCATATTTTATTGCATTTCTCAATGTTATATCAGAATTATTAATGTTTTTGTTCTAGATTATGAAATATCTGCTGACAAAGCACTGTTTATCTATGCATTTACACAGAACTATACTCAAACTGCGATCGCTTGCGGAGATAATAAATAATTAATTTCCATAGAGTTGTTTACTTGGATGTTTATTAGCAAATTAATGGTTATATAGATTATATAGATTAATGATGAGCAGAGACAACTGAGAGAGAATTAAATTCAGCGCTTTTATTTCCAACATGTGCTCATTCATGGCTGTAGTATTTAATTCATGCAAAGTTACATCTTTATTGGAACAGGACATGAGGATTATCTTACGTGACTCCGTGAGCTTGTCTCTATTTCTTAGAGACAAGCTGCATAAACTAGCTACATTTCAGGCATTTATGTAACACATCTAATTTGTGCATTAATGGCTATGTTAAATAAAGTTTACTAATTACAGCAAAGCAGGTAAGTATACTTTACCTGTGCATGCCATTGTCTTGTCTCCCCTCAGATGCGCTGTAATGGCGATCCTGCGCGCGATTCTCAAAACACCCACAAGGTGGCGGCGTTTATCGATAAATCCGATATTACAAAACCGATATCCGATTATGGTAAAATGCTTAAATATCGGTAAATCGATATATCGGTCAATCTCTACTCCAGAGTTGGGCTTTTTCAGAACTCTAACTAGAAAGGTCCTGTATAGAATATGTGTGAAAAACTGCAAGTAAATGGACTTCAGTGTTGGAGTCAGGCTCTTTTCCGAAAGTAAGCTGGCAGTCCCTGTACAAAATACGCATTGAAAAAAGAATAGGAGATCTTCAGTGGAGAATTGTACATGGGATATGGGATATTTTGTGGAATGTTTTCTTCTAAATAATTTTTAGTAATTTATAAATAAAGGACATTCTAAAGTCAAAAGTCTCTTTTTCTCTCTCTCTCTCTCTCTCTCTCTCTCTTTGTTCTATTTTAACTCCCTCTTTCCCATTCTCTCCAAGGAGAGATGGTCATTTGTAATAGAGTCGTGATGTTGTGGTTTAGGCTGGACTAATTCACAGACACACCAGCAGCTGGAGAGCTGGTCAATCTGACCGCTAAACGAGAGCAATGACCACCCAGTTCGAGTACCTTTAAAACTCATTTACATCATGTCAGCTTGCATTACTGCAGGGCATGATGAGAGTGGACTGAATCAGGTCTGAATGCACGCGAGACAGTGCCCAAGCATACCCACACTGACCTGAATCAACGCTCACCAGACTCTCTCTCCCAACACTGGATTTTAATCAAAAGTGCCCTTAAGCCCACATTTATGTGCTCTTAAAACCACATGATTAAAAGTGTTAAATGATGAGATTTGAATAAATCTGGAGGGGTTTTGCATTCTCCTTTGCATTGCAAAGAGAGAGAAAGGGTAAATCTTAAGGCCTCAGTCATATTTTACGTTAAAGAAAATTAAGCCTGTGTTTTGGACAATTAAGATTTTTTGCATTGTAATATTATTTCCCCACATTTCCATCCAAATTTTTATTACTTTATGTCTGGGGTTGGGCATTTTACTTTTGTTTCTGCTGTAATTCCAACTTGATCTCATGAGAATACTGAGAATAATGTGTATTTTTACGTAAAGTGTGGTTCTACCACACGTACATTTACTTACGTTTTCATACACACAAAAACGTACAATATTGACATATTTATAGCAGTAAAACGTAAGTCATTTACGTATCCAAGTGTGAATGTGTATGAATTCCCATGTATTAATATTAAAAACGTGGCATTAATGTTTTAAATCTGTTGTATTCAATTGTCATATCAATACATGTTTTTAGTCAAATTTATTGAATGCAGTTTACTCATCTACTTAATATAAAATAACATTTCTGTTCGTGATTTGTGCTGCAAACTCGTTTTGGAGGATTACATAATGTTAAACAAGACTACACTTTGAAACCTTAAAATGAATAAATTTTCTGTAATTGTTTAACCATTTTGTAATAATTAGTTTGTTACAGCACTGATATCGAATGCTCATTGGTTCTCACCTGCTTCGTCACAGATTGCGACATGCCGTGTTTCAGTGGATTGACATTTGAAATTAGTGCGCACCTTCACGTGGAGAAGCCGGATTCATATTTTCATGGATTAATAAGTTAAATTCTGCTCTGTACCCTATAAAGAAAACTATCACCGCCAGAGAGGACTGCGACTGCAACTCATCATCATTTGAACTACTTTTGGTACCACTTTTGACATTTTCTCAAAAATAAATTATTGTGATTACGCTT
Organism: Ctenopharyngodon idella; assembly: GCF_019924925.1. NCBI lineage: Eukaryota > Metazoa > Chordata > Actinopteri > Cypriniformes > Xenocyprididae > Ctenopharyngodon > Ctenopharyngodon idella. The sequence continues at coordinate 29,677,127 of NC_067223.1, forward strand.
GTTTGTCTGTTATTCTTTTATTTATAACAGTATAGTTTTAAGAAATGGTTATGGGTAGGTGTAGGATTAGAGGCTCAAAATATCGTTTTAATGTTATATTTTTACTAAAATTGTAATTTTCCTACACATTTCTGTCTATTATGTTTTATTCTTTTAACATTCTGTATAAAATAGGTATGTTTAGGTTCGGGATGGGGTTTAGGGATCTTAGATTTATCTACAAAACAATAAAAGGGGAAATTATACATATCTTTATGATATGAAAGATTCGTAAATATTTTTTTCGCTGAAAAATTTAAGTATTTTTATGTTTTAGTGCTATAAATATGTCAATATTGTACATTTCAGTACCTTTTTAAATGTACAAAAATGTACGTTTTGTGTCTTTGAAAGTTACATATTAATACCTACGTATTAACAATGAGACCAGGCTGGTAATTCACATTATCCATCATGAGTCATGATTCTTTTTAGATTCTTATTAATGTAATACATTTTTATTATAACTGTAAATATATACAGTATATGGGTAAATTAAATGAAAATCTGCTGTCAATGCCTAAAACAGCAGGTTTTATAATGCTTGAAAGGGGAAAAAAAAAAAAAAAAAAAATGTGTATATATATATATATATATATATAATGTATGTATGTATGTGTGTATATATATATATATATATATATATATATATATAATGTATATATATAATTTTTTTTTTTTTTTTTTTTTTAAACTAAACCCCTTGACAGTGTAAACTACTGTTATTGATGTGATGATCAGACTTGCCTTTATAATTAATTATATTAAAACAAGTAATATATTGAAAGTAAATATAATTCAAATGTATTCATCCATTTTACTGTTACCGGGTTGAGTCAGCTGATTAGTCTGTGCAATAACATTCTGTCATGATGTGCGTGTCAGACTCAAGTGTACAGTACAATTTAAACAGAACATTTCTAGTAGTAATCATGGGCTGAGCAAATTAGACATAATTAGTCAATTATGACATACTATATTTCTGTTCCTCACAGCCATGTTTTTGTTAGTGTCTGACTTATGCTTCATATCAGTAAACATTTTTTTTCTGACACACTCTGGTCTTCTTTGTGGCACAGTATTATCTGTATGAGTGTCCCCATGAACCATTCTAATAACATAACTTTGCCTCACAGTTGAGTTATGTAAGCTACAAGGGTAACATCCTGCAAAAGGGAGCAAAAACATTGTCTAATGAATTTTTAACGACCAGCAGAGCTATAGGGGCAACGGAGAGCCCTCCTAGCGTGATACACCCATCAGTGTGATTTGTGGACTGAGCTCAGGGAGTCTACACTGCTGCTGAACCACAGGAGTTAAGTGCCCACGACAGGGGTGCGTCTTTGCTTCGCATCAGGGTCCAAATGATGTTTGAAATGTTTTAATCAAATCCTATCTTTTCATTAGTCTAACAATGTGTGTCTCGCAGCGAGCGAGAGCATCTTACAGGCCCCGAGGGGCACAGGATTTGTATTGAATACGGAGTCATTGCTTGGCCTCATGAAGTGCGAGAGCACAGTGCCGGCTATTCTATACATTTAAATGATCTGATAAGAGCATTTGTGCTGATTTAGCCTATTCATAATAACCTTTCTGTGCTGTTCCTTGAAAGACCGGTTTTATTCCATCTGGGTTTATTCAACTATAAGGACACTTTTGGCCCTGTAAACTTTTATGAAATAAACTTAATTAAAACACTTTTTACACTTTCACTAGTTTATTTGTCTGCAAACACGTTTGGATACACGTTTGTAATAATTATTTCTGAAAGTCATGAACATTTCCATACCAGTGTCATTTCAACTACATCTCAAATTATGTATTGTGCTAAGCATTACAGTATGTGGTGGAAATGACACTGATAAAAAAACATTTTAAATATTTTTAAATTAAAATATCTGAACCTTTTGTCTTGGTAAAGATCATTTCAGAGCTAGAATTTTGTGTATCATAAATCCACACAATTAAATTTTCACACTCTTTTTGGAAAAGCACAGTCACTGCTGGGTACTAGGCTACTTTATTGGTTATGTATGGTGAATGTAAAAAGATTCATTCAGGAGAATTAATTCAGGTATTGCATGACATTATATTCCCTTATTTGCTTCTGAGCATGTAATTTCAGTTATTTATTTGGCATATTCAAGCAATATTGAGTATTATGTGTTCAAATGATCTCTTGTTAAAGCAATGAAAGGTCTTTAACATTAAAAATGTAGCATATGTCTAGCAAACCCGACAGAATGCTCAAATAGGTGATTAGAGCAGCGCAATACTGATATGTCAGGGTTTTAATTTGCATGTTAGTAACAGAACTCCACTAGCGAGATGTGAGGAGGTCTCTGAATGTAGTCATTTGCCAAGAACTCTGAGATTGTTTAGAGTGTCAGGGGAACATCTTTTATTGAGCTTGTCTTCTGGTCTAAAGCAGCTGTGAACTCTTCTCTCTAACCTATCAGCCTTAAAGGCCATTAAAGTGCTAATACACTTCCGTAACTTCATTTGACCGGATGGTAAAATTCTCCAAAAGAGAGTGAAATTAATACGTTTTCAGCTTCCCGCAAAGCCATCAGGGAGTTCTCCTGATTAGGACATAGCAATTGAAATCCTCTACTATGCGGAATAGGCAATTCTTGGTCTGGAATGGGGTTTGAGTAACCTGCCCTTTAGGTAGAGCACCTGCTTCATTAATCATGTGCCAGTGATAGTACCGGTTCTCCTGTGACAAACGGAGCAGAGCCCATTGAATCCCAAGAGCGTCCACACGACCCAGAGCTTCCTACCTTGTATCTTTCCACCTCTAGGGCCTCTATTTCTGGGAATCCACGGAGAGGTTGCATGCAGAACTGGAAGTGCAATCTTGAAAGCAATCTGACCTAAGAATCCTCTTTAAATCATATCTCAGGATGAGAATAGTGAGAAATTAAATGATTCTGCTTCCAATTCCACTTAATACCTTAGTGATTCTGTTAATGGCACTTTTTTAGTAATTTCAAAGAAAAATGGACAATGTTTGTAAAAATAAGTCTTATTGTAGCCTATTCACTGTTTCTCTGTTCTGATTCGAATTCAACTAAAAGGATTAGCTTGCCCCCAACAAAAAAGCTTGTTTGCTCATGTTATGTCCTTTTAAATCCTGTATGTATCTCTCTTCCATGGAACATAAAAGGAGAAATTCTGTACTATCATCTATGCAGTTACAATGAATGGGACTGAAGCATTAAGTGAATGTCAAATAGTTTTGCTAAATTACGTTCACTTCAAAATTTAGGGTGACAAAATGTTTTGGGAATATTGTTTTTTTTTTTTTTTTGTAATCAGTTTGTTGTTTTTTCTATGTCACTATAATTTTCCATACTGTTAACCTTTTATAATATCCCTCAAAAGCCAGTAAATCATCATTTTCTTTGTTAATGCTAATGCTGGGCAGCAAAATTTCAGTTCATTCTCTCTGTCCCATATAGCCATTAATATGGAGTTTCATCTGTGTTTTATCCATGGTAGCTCTCTCAGTTGTGGCTTGTGAGATTCTTGTCTGTCTCTAATGCGTCTTTTTAATTAATGGAGAAAGAATGGGAAACCCTTGCAAAATCTGTAAAAATGTGAATAATTTTAACAAAATAAGAGATCATACAAAATGCATCTTATTTTTTATTTAGTACTGTCCTGAGTAAGATGTTTTACCTAAAAGATGAAGATTTGTCCCAGAAGACAAATTAAGTACAATTTACCTTGATCTTCAAATTCAAAGTTTTCACCCCCTGGCTCTTAATGCATTGTGTTTCCTTCTGGAGCATCAGTTTGAACCTTTTTTAATAGATATGTTTGAGTCCTAACATACAGTCACTGCTGGAAAGGGTTCAAATATGCCAAAAATCCTTGAAAACTGAAGAATCTGCAGGACCTGGATGATGTTTCTGAAGAACACTGGACAGTTTAACTGCTCAGAACAAACAAGGGTCTCATGAACAACAATCACAAAACAAAACAAAAAAAACCGCACAGTATTAAGAACCAATGGTTCCCAAATTTTTGAATGGGGTTATTTTAATAAATTCAGCTATTTTGTCTTGTGGACTATATGTAAACATCTTTTATGTAAAATAACTTACTCAGGACAGTACTAAATAAAAAAAAAAAATAACATGCATTTTGTATGATCCCTCTTATTTTGTTAAAAATTATTCTCATTTTCACAGATTCTGCAAGGGGTTCCCACACTTTTTCGTGTAACTGTAAGTGACCAAGTATAAATACCCCCCAACAGACTGTACTACACATAATGAACAGATTGCACTACACATAATGTGGTCTGTAGTTGGATGGTGATGGAGCCAATTGTCTTTTGAGGTTGAGAAGTTTTCCCAGACTTATTTAAAGATGTGAGAGACTGTGGAGAGAAAAGGGAACGTAATATTTCCCACAGTGCCTCACACCTTGCTAATGGAAGCACACTGAAATGATTTTCACAGTAAAAGTTTACCACATCAAGAGAAGCTCCCAACAGGACAAGCACCTGTCGAGGTGAAGATGTGTGCAGACCTCACAAATGCAACCTGGGCATTGGCATGACACATGAAGAATTGCTTTTTGACCTACACAAGAGATCAGTCGTACTCCAATATAATTTCTTCTTAAAATTTTGCATCTATTTACCAAATGTTTATATGAGGAACTTCAAGAATAGGGCATGAATATAGGGTCTTCCATTTTCAAGAAATCATCAGTAAAATGGGTTGTTTATCCATGGGCAGCACAAAGGGTGGACTTCTGGGGATTCAGCCCTGAATGTTTTTTTTTTTTTTTTTCCATTGCCTTGTCTTTCTGAATATATATATATTTTTTTTTTAGATATTTTTCCCACTGTTTATTACAATATAAATAATTTAGAGCAACAGTCTGTTCTATCAGACTTAATAAAGCAACTACAGAATTTGTTGAATTTTAACAAATTTTCCATCATAAACAAAGTGGAATATATACACATATAAGGTATGACCTAATATTTTCAGTTAACTTGAGTTACTGATGTGTAGTTATGTTTATTATGCTTAGACATATATACATAAGGCTCATTTCTCAGTGTTTATTCAACATGTGATGTTAGTAAATTGATGTTTATTTAGTAGTATCCACCTTATTTTTCAAGTAAGAGTGGACGCAGCCATTTGTAAATTGAATGTGTCTGACTTCCATCTGCTCTGTTATTTTAAACTGTACAAAACAGCTTGTTATTCTGCTTGATATCACAAATGGGTATTTCTTACCATATTATTTTAATGTGTTGTCGTACTTATAAATGCACTGGTTTGTATAGCGCAAATATTATTACTGTTTACTGCACTTTGTTATTCTAGTTATTTACCCATAGCGGCTGGATAGTATATAAGATGGATAGTACATGTGATGTGTGTTCATTTAGATGTAGTAGAAATGTGGTAAACTAAAAGCAGTATTACTATAGCTTTAAGTATTACTGTAGTGTTAATTTGAAATATCAATATTAAGTTGAAATATTTCAGTAACCTCAGAAATCATGTTAGGCCTTCTTGAAAAGATTGAAATTGATAAAAATATATCTTTATGTCGAAAATGAATGGAATTTGTCCTTCTGAAACAGTGTTGTCAAGTCTGCTCATAATTTTTTTTTTTTTTTTTTTTTAATTTTGCGCAATTTTATTTAAACATTTTTTTTTTCTTCTTTTTTTTTTTAAATTAATGAATACGAATCAGATAAACTGATATGGTCCATTCCCTTGTTCCATCAAATTTTATACAAAATATACATTATTAAGCTGAAGCAGAGCAGGGCCGAATGCTGCGCGACACACGTCTTGAGAGAAGCGGAACTTTTATTATGCCGCAGTCACCGCTTCCGCTTGTTCCGGTCAAGCGTATGTTGGGTAAAGCAGCGCTGTTTTATCATACTAGGTACATTTATGTGTTGAAAGTTGTTATAGTGCTACTCTGCATTCGCTCGGTGGTTACTATGAGACACTTGTTGCACACTGCAGTAAGCTAGATCGATATTAGGCATGGTAAAACATGCTACTCACTGTAAATCAAGAAAACGAGATTTAAACAATAAGACTTACTATGTTGAGCTATATAACATGATTAGTTTTCTGTAGATGAATGTATTAATCTATACAGTTGATTAATACCTGTCTAATACAACACATAATATATTTAAGCGTCTTTGGTGTTTCCATGGTTTCTACAAAATAAAACCGGAAACTGAGGGTAACATGGGTATGATTTCATTGATAGGCGACATGGTCTGTGTCCTAGTTAAAATTGCTTATTTCTCTGGATTTAAACATTCTTGAAAACATTTGGGATAATGTAAGTACTCAAGTCAACAAAATATATATTGTTTTTGGATATTTTAATCTAAAAATCCTACATATTGTGCCTTTAATTCATAATATGCATAATATGTAAGGATATTTCAATTCACTTTGATGGAATTTTACCATACAATTAAGTCTTATGCTATACTTTTTTTTCTTTTTTTTTTTTTTTGAGAATTCAGTACCCTTTCTTGTCTTTTTGTGCTTTAACGGACAGACGCAAAATTATGTAAAAATCCTCGCAAATACAGTTGCTTATGTCTTAAGTGAACCTAAACAATTGAGAAAGAAAATGGATGCGCATCATTATATTGGATCCATGCATTAGGTCTTAAAGTGACCACAGCCTAATGAGGGCTGGACGATTATGATCTAAAATCAAAACCTCGATTAATTGAACATTTTACCTCGATTACGATTAATGAACGATTATTTTGTTTTGGGGTTTTTTTGTTTTTGTTTTTTTGCCCTCATAGTTCACTATTAAAGGTGAGATATTTTTTCCTATTGAAAGAGTGATCTGACATAACAGCTCACTTTCAGCAGTTATGTTATCTATGGTTCGTAACATTTCTTACAGGTTTCTGCTCGTTGTAAATCAGATAAAGATAAATTCGCACAGTACCAGTACGTAATGAGAGCGATTGCATTTGTGAATCTGTGGGTTGTAAATAGTTACTTCAAAAGTAGAAAAATATATGCTATAATAACTTTTGAGTTTCTAAGCTACTTTAGTGTTAAATCACAGGACAGCGCTGACAACTAGTTTCTGCTTCTCAGTGCGCGCGATCTTCACGTTTTGTGCAGCTAACGTTACTGTCTGTATGATTGTTCAATGCAGCTGCGCAAGCATGGTAGCTCGATATAATAATAATACACATCCGATCGTCTAAATTGCTTGAATGTCTAAACTGACAAACCTTAAAACACATACAACTGACAAAGTTTAGTGAAGACGCAAGGCTCACCGCTCGCACGCCGTCTCTGTGTGTTGACTCTGCGTTCACCTGCGTGTTTACTGGACGGGGCGGAGTCACGTGGCTACACACGCGGTAGTATGTTTTTAAGTGGGAAGTATTAATAGGATTTAAAAAATAACCGACATGGGAAAATTATGTCGGTTAGAGGTTCTGAATTTCGGTTTCGATTACTTTTTCCGATTAATCGTCCAGCCCTAAGCCTAATATATATCTGCTGCCGTCTGTCATTAATGTTAATCAAATGGCAAATGACAAAAAGAATTTACATTTGATTATTCAATTTCTGTACCTAAATACTGTTAGATTTACCTGAAAAAGCACTGTTTATTTAATTTGTATCTTTATTCTATTGTATTTATCTACTGTATGCTTGTAATTTGTTTATTTTCTATGCAGATGCACTCCCATACAAAATCACCCAATCATTCTAGAATGAGTTATTCTTTCCAAATAGAGCTTTTCAAGTCTTCTGGTGAAATTGTTTTCATATCAAAATATATATAGCAGAAAAATTAAATATTGCAATGTCAGTTTTTTTTCCAATATTGCTCAGCCCTAACCGCTGCAGCTCACCCTCTGGTGGATCTTTGGATGAACCAAATTATTTAGTCTTCGTGAGCAAACTAAAACGCTCATGATTAGTGGCTCTTACATTTTATGACATGGCAGACAAAAAGTTGTTCAGTGCGGTTCCGCTCATTCAGCACAGATTTATCGAAAATGTAGTCCTGAAGTGCTGAACATGTGCACGTGTCAGTAGTTATAGAATGTGTTTGTAATGCTCATAATAAGCAAAACAGTGTTTTGGCAACCGTTAGGGCTGGGCGATAAAACGATAACGATATGTATCGCGATAGACACGTGATCGATATCAATAAAAAATGTGTTCGATAAAACGTTCGATATTTTTTTATTCTTCGTCGGAAGAAAACAGAGGTTGCGAAGCAAGTTTGGTTGCATTAACAAAGGCACTCGCTTTCTGGTAACCTAGCAACGTAGGGAGTGACAAGCTAACAGCCGATCATGTAACAGTATCAAGTTTGGTTGCGCCATATCGTTGTCTCGTGCTAGTCTGCTGGATTCCTCTTCAGTAACCGGTGACTGATAAGCAGAAAATGATTGCCGCAGCGAGTGAGGAAATTGTAAATAAAAGAGGAAAAGTCAGCTCGCCAGTATGGCAGTTTTTTGGATATTATAAGTCTGACCGTAGTCAGACCAATGTCGTCTGCAAATTATGCAAGACCGTCGTCCCCGCCATGACTGGTAATACCACGAACTTGATGTACCACCTTAGCCGTGCTCACCCTTTGGAGCACAGCCGTATTCAACCAGCAACATCTGTAGCTGCAACACCGCACAACATTTTAATTATTTGAGTTTTCCATGGTTGTTGACATTTCTGTCTTAATAACTGAGGGGATTATGATCAGAGGAAGGTTAAGTTTAAAATAAAAATGTTTAAATGTAATATATTTTTCTCCTGGTCCTTATTTTAAATGGGTCATAAAAAATATCAATAATTATCGATATCGACCGATATGAAACACTGATATCGTGATACAGTTTTCAGCCATATCGCCCAGCCCTAGCAACCGTATTAAGTAACATTGTCATACATATCTAGAGTCTTGTTTGGACACATAAACGGTGCAATGCATTGCATTGCATTCCATGCAAATCAACATATTTTCGTAATTGGTCATAACAGCCCTAATTGGATCAGGAAAGGACCACAAGCTGGGACTTGAACACTGGTTCAAGCCTCCAAAGATGTGAACTCAAAGATGTGCACTTGCAGATCCATAATTCAGCCCTGCCCCTAACACCCTTAACAATGGCAAAACATTCTAAGGCAAACCTTATGTATGAAAACAGATTGAATTCAGCCCCATGATACATTCTAGACAGCATGTAATGTAGAGTGCCAGCATTACCATTAGTACATCAGAGACAGAGCTGGATATTAATGGACACCATCATCATTACATTGGCATCTCAGCACAGCCTTGATCCCCCTGAGCTTCAGATAAAATCATGCTTTGCTCAGAGTAGACCCATTGTTTTCTGGGATTATAGGGGATTACACATAGAAGCCAATGAAAGAGGAGGTTTGAGAGTGATGACCTCGCCAACAGATCAGGATGAGCCGGATATGTTGTATTCTGTTCATTCCAAAGGAAGGAATTAATTAGATTAGTAATTATGAATGCAGCGGAGTTTGTGGAAAGAATGCAATCTTGAAATTTGTGGGGTCACAAGATTTCGTCATGATAATTTAACCTACTGCCTCCTTAGATGTCTATGGGACCCAAATAGTGAAGAAGTGTAAAGGGACTCATAACACGCTCAATTACCTAAAAACGCAGATTACGAAAATACATTGATTTGTGTGGAATGCATTGATGCATTGCACTGTTTATGTTTATCCCTAATCCCCTGTTATTAAATCAAATCTTTTTATAAAGCATGTGTGTGATGCTGACGCAGGAGCCGGCCAATAATGAGTCGGCATTCTGAGGTAGAACCTGGAAGTGCTGGACGTAAACAAAGTATATGAATGACACAGAAGAGATGATATTTGTTATTTATGTTATTTTTGCTTTGTTTTTGCAGACAAAAAGTATTCTCGCTTCGTTAAAACGGTCGATGTGACTGCAGTGGTTCAACCTTAATTTTATGATGTCTTCAATACCTTTCTGGACCTTGAAATTGTTGATTATATTGCTGTTTATGGACTTGGGATAGGCATTTTTCCAAAATACTTTATTTGAATATTTGGGCTCGTAAAAAACGAATATTCCTTTATTTATATGACGTTAAACGAGAAGGACGTTATTTAATTCATCAAGATTTTGTAACTATTTCTGAACAAGCTTACGATCAGGCAATATACACAACAAGCTTACATTATATCTTAAGCTTTTATTGTAGTTCAAAGCATTAAACAATATGTGTAAACAAAAATTATAAAGAACAAAAGCATTTAAGCACAAGCAGCATGAACGGGAAAAATGCTAATAAAGCAGACAGCGGCAGTTATCATACAAAAAGTACAATAATACACTCGAGTCAGTATATGGTTATCGTTTTCATAATTGTTTCACATGTTCATGTTGAGAAAAACAATAATATCCACATGCTCGGGTCGGGTGAGAAAACGAACTGCGCTGACAGACGTTGCAGAAACACAAAGATAACGGTTAGAAACAAAGTTTCTAACAGCAGCACTTTGTGTTTTCTGTTCGTAAACGTCTCCCTCGACGAAACTTAAAGGAAGCATATGTCTCAAGATCATTTTGCTGTAGGATAAGTTATCTACTCGGCTCACTCGGGGTACAGCTGCGCTTACCTGTCGTGAATACAGTGATGGACAGCTGTCTTTCCTCATTCGACGGGTGTTTTGATTTCATGTGCTTTCTCATTGTGGTGGTGATATTATATAACTCGGTTTCATTAATTCATTTGATCAAAAGTAATTCCATTTTGGAAGATCATTTTCATCTAAGTAATTCCAAACTTTGCGAGGCAGACGACAACATTGTTACGATCAAATACAATAAACTTTTTTTAAAAACACTCCACAGCGCCACCTGATGCATTTAGTTATAACTGCGAGTTTTAGTGCTTAGGATTTATCATGGATTCACGGCATTTACGGCCAGCAAAGCAACATAGTAAAATTCGAATAGTATATTTATTTTTGGAATATTACTTACAGATCGAATATTCGACTATTTGTGCACACCCCTACTATGGACAGAGTCATATACCTCTCAGATTTCATCAAAAATATCTTAATTTGTGTTCCGAAGATGAACAAAAGTCTTACGGGTGTGGAACCACATGAGTGTGAGTAATTAATGACATAATTTTCATTTTTGGGTGAACTAATCCTTTAAGTTGCCTTCATGATATTGACCCCATGATATTTCTGCTAAAATACAATTTTAGTGGAAACACCATTAAACAAAGCTTAGAAAATAGACCAAAATATTAATTACATAATTTTGTGTGCAATCACTTAAACTACATGGTCCATTCCCTTGTTCCATTTAGATTTATACAACATGTTTTATTAAGCTCTAGGTGTTTTTTTTTTTTTATTTAAAAAAAAAAATAAACTAATTTAAAATTCGCTAAAATATAATGTCCTCTACAGAGGAAAAAAGTCTATGCCTCTGAGTCTCTGAAAGATATGACTATCGTGGGTGTGCACATCATGATGTTGATGCTGACATCTGGCATTACTGTTTGTGAGATTACTTCATGACTCTAAACAAAGAAAAGAAATTTTGGCATTTATATCATGTTGGGTTCTGAGGAGTCAAAGCTTGCAACAACAAATAGTGTTATAACAATGAGAAATAGCCTTTGTGAAACAATCATAGATAGTGTTACAGAGCAGAAATTTTCAATGAGCTGAAGCCCAAGCCCACCTACCACAGCAACCAGTGGCACTATTGATGAAAACTGAGTCATGGAGATGAACATCACTGTCATTTACTCACAATCCACAGGAAGCTTTTTCTAAACAATTAATTTGTTCTCACTTACTTTGTTTTCTAGCAATCCAGGGAATGTGCAAAAGCCTTCAAAGCAAGAAAAAATGTTCAAAGGAGTCAGTGTTTCAACAATTTTTTTTTTCTTCACATTCATACATCATTCCAGGAAGGACTGTTGCTTTTAAGATATGTATCTTTTTTTGTCAACAAAATGTCCTTGCACTTCATCAATTTGTTCAGGCACCTCATTGCTTCCCTTCCCAGAAATAGATTCAGTCTACAGATTTCAGGACTGGAACTGCTCTCAACTTACCTGTGATGACAGGAAAACAAAATTCCTGACCGTCTCCAGGTCTTCTTTACTGATATTGCTTTGAGATCTTCTGCACTTCCAGAAATAGCTGAAATCATCTGCATACAGCAGGATGTTTCCTTTTGATTCTGAGTATTGTCGATTTAGGATTTCATATATGTTCAGCATAAAGGTTATAGGAATGTAGAGACAGGATACAATGGTATAAAGGTTATTCATGAGACTGTTCAGGTGGTTTGGGACCCTAATGTCTTAGAACCCATATATTCTACTATCAAAAGCATTGATGTAGTCAATAAAAAAAAAAAAAAAAAAAAACATGTTTTGGAGAATTCTGTAATGTATTATATTATCCACCAGATCACACATTCCTGTTCCTTTTTCAGTCCTTTGACCGTGACATCTTCTTGTTGTTGTGAGCAGTTCACAGTTTGCCTTTTGCGATGACTTTTTTGCCCATCAAGACAGCAGAGCACAGCTTGGTCATGCAGTTTTGGGATTTACAACATTAGAAAAACTCTTCCTATCTGAGTGTGCTACGCAGCTCCTGATGTAAGCTATTTTCATTTTCAGATTAGGCTACTGCAGTGCTCTATTGGATGGCCTTCCAGTCAGTGTGAATAAGCCAATGTGGCGCCTTGTTCCTTCACAACAATGCACAAAGTATTTATCATAAATAATGGCACTTACTATTAGGGTTGGGAACCGAGAACCGGTTCTCATCCGGAACCAGTAGTGTTTTTTTAAAAGAACCGGAACCGTGCAAGATTTCTAAGTTTCGGTTCCGAAAACGGTTCTGCTGCGATGGGTGGGCGAATTGCGGGGAGCGTATCCTTTAATAGGGACATCTCACATCATGAATATTATAGCAATGAATGCACTGAAAATCCCTCGCGCTACTCAAATACATCAGATTTCAATGCAGAGAGAGAGAGGTGCCCAAAGCTGCACGATTAATCTTTAAAAGATCGCGTTCTCGATTTCATCACCCACATGATCTAATTCCTAAATGACAACGATTCGCCCGTGTATATTAAACCTTGACAAAAATAAAATCGCGACATTCAAATATGCGTTTGTGCTGCCGTTGATCTAAAGAGAGTTGTCATGTGTAACGTTAGATATAAAGAGCCTCACAATCAATATTTTCAAACGCACAGTATTTCTGTGTGACAAATAGGCCTATTCCAATTATAACAGAAGTATACAAAAGTTTATTATTCAGATAGAAACGCTGGTGTTTATGTATAATAAATTAGGCTACCTTCTGAAAGTAACTGTACTTCAAATAACGACTGTATCGATTGCATTGTTACGCCACTAGGTGGCAACAAATTACTGTTAAAAATGTGTCTATCACTGAATCATTCTTTCAGAAACAAGTCTTTATGAATCCAACTTACAAAAAATGTCATCTGTCTGAATCTTACATGTGTGTTGTTCAAGCATCTTATCTAATTTGTGGTAACACTTTACAATAAGGTTCATTTATGAACTAACCATGAGTGATACATTTGTTACTGTATTTGTTAATCTTTGTTAATGTGAGTTAATAAAAATACAGCCATTCATAGTTTGTTCATGTTACTTCACAGAGCATTAACTAATGTTAACAAATACAACTCTTGATTTTAATAATGTATTAGTAAATGTTGAAAGTAACATTAATAAATGCTGTAGAAATGCAGTCATTATTAGTTCATGTTATGTAGTTAACTGATTTTAACTAATGAACCTTATTATAAAGTGTTAGCGAATTTGTTGAGATTTTGTTCTGTTAAATTCATTTTACAAGAATAATAAACACAAAAAGGACTGTTTGAGTCAAGTATTGTGCATTTTTCCATTACTACTATTTTTATTAGCTGTTTAATTATTTTAATGGAACCGGAATCGTTAGGCAGAACCGGAATCGGAACCGGAACCGGAAAATTTCTCACGATTCCCAACCCTACTTACTATATAGAGCCAGTGTGCAAGAGACTAGATTTTTTTTTTTTCAGTGAGGGGAACTGCATGGCTGTAAGGTTGTTGTTTCTTCTATATGTAGAGTAAATTGGAATTTGTTATACAAAATGAATGAATCTAAATGGAAAATATGAATTAAAAAAAGCTGTGTGAACATTTTATTTATGATAGACCTGGTAGACCTGCTCTTCTACCCTGGTTTGTTACTGTAAGAAAAAAAAATCATGTTAATTAAACGTTAAAGCAATAGATACACAATCTCACACAATCTCAATATCTTGTATAGTTTTTATCAGTGTTTATTTAAAAACACCAAATTATGCAGAATATAAGATGGTAAATATTTAATTAATGAGTTCTCAATACAATATATAACAATACAATATATAGGGTTTTACCCAAAAATGTAATTGACATAATGATAACTGCAAATCTACGTTTCGCTTAAACTGTGTCCTGTGCACTCACAAATCTCTTTGTGCTCCTGCACTAGAAAACTCCTGGATTAAACATTGTCAAAAGTTATCAACCAATCAGAATAAGCTACGTCTACATTAATCCGGAGACATTTGAAACAGCATTTTCGTTTCAAAATGCTCCCCGTCCATATCGTTTTCAAGCTTTCTTAAAAAGTTGCTTATTCACACTGAAAAATCTGAAAATGCTTAAATCACCTTACTGTGCATGCTTAAAACATAATAAAACCTCACGAGATGATACAGAGAGGGCAGACATAAAAAAGTTCTCACACTATTCTTCTGGCATGATAATTTCATTAGCAAAATATCCCACCACTCACTATTGCGTCCTGGTCACACTCAAAATCGTATAGTCTAAAATGCAGTTGTCGCCATGTTTGCCATGTTTTGCCACAGGACACCAATTGCGAATACATTTTTTTTGTTGGTTTTGCAGAAATGTAATATGAAGATTCTACAGTGAAACATTATCTTTAAAAGTAAAACAATGAAAGTAAATAGCAGGCACAACAATGCCGGTATAACCATAGATCCATAGATATTATGGGAAGAATATGCGTCACATGACTAAACATGCGTGATTGTTTTCGAATACCTCTATTTTGTATCAAATGTATCTACTTTAGAGAGCATTTTCAAAAATCTCCGTCTTCATTGACAAAAACACCATCTCAGTGTGGACAGAAGGCCAAAACAGAGTGAAAAAGATGCATTTTCCAAAAAAAAAAAAATAAAATAAATTATTAGTGTGGACAAGGCCATAATCTTCCACAACTGACAGATGAAAATGCTCCATGAAATCTTATTGGCTGAGAGTGAACTGCACCTGGAATTATTTGACAATCAAAGATGGATCTTTAATTTCTTTAAAATTTAATAATATTTAATATTATTAATCAAATGTCTAAATGCATCACTAATTTAATGTGTAGGGAAAGCTGTGAGCGGATCGCTTGCCCAAGAGGAAAAATTAGCTGCTGCTGCCAGATCTCTGTCACTGAAAAATCACATTTTATTTGATACAAAACTAGCTTGACTAAATCAAACGGGGGAAAAACATCATAACTGAAACTATCTTCATAGTATTTCATTTTTTCTTTTTTTTTTTTTTTTTCTTTTTTACGAAAATTTGGTGTAAGTAGACCAACTGTAACTATCTGGGATTGTTAATCGATAGTTTATGCGTTTGTTAAACTCATCAATTTGCATTATTTCAAAATATTTTTTTAAAGAATAATTCTTTTTTATTATACTCATAATTATATTTGACATTTTATTTATTATAGGCTACTAATATTCTACTTATTTTACTTATTTTTAATTCTTAATATATAAAAAACAAAAAATACTTCTGGCATACATTTAAATTGACTCTTGCCGTGTTGTTTCTTATTTGTTGTGTCTGATTTAGATCAGACCGAGTATTTTATTGTCATAAGCCAATGCGCTGTACCATTTATATGTGAAGTATGTAGTTTCTGCGACAATAGTGCCACCTAGCAGAATTACAAAAATACAGCACCGGGCACATTTTTTGACTTGACATGCCACTCAGCATACCCATTTAAAAAAGTTACCACATGCCACTGATATATGGGACTGAGAGTTTGATAGTTATATCTTTAGAAGCCTTGAGATATAGCACACAAGATTTTATTTTTTGAGCCCTCTCATTTTGAGTTTCGCAAAAGAAATAACGTCAAATTATTTCAGAATGACATGAGGGTTAGTAAATGATTACAGAATTTTCATTTTTAGGTGAACTATCCCTCTACAACCTATTTGACAACATCATCTATAATAAGGCTAAGAACTTCTTATCAGTTTATGATTTGGACCAACATATAACAAGAGAAAGATTAACAATGTGAAATTCTGTCTTATCAAAGGCAACCATAAACCCAAGCTGAGATCCAGTCACATATATCCCTGGCAACAGTTCAAGTTCTAAATTATTCTTCCATTGCTTCATGTCATTAAGAAAATTTAAAACAATGTATTATTTCCTAAAGTAATGTTTGATGTGAGAAGGGCACAAATATGCAAGCACAATAATAGCACATACAGTGAGTTTGAAACCGAAAGTCTGTTTTCCCTGTTTGCTTTCTCAGTACATGTCTTTGCTCTTATTGTACTCAAATCAGGAAACAGTATTTTAAAAATAAATAAATAAACGTTGTACTTTAACGAACTCCTCCTAGAGCTTTAACCAGATCAACATCATATTTGGTCAGTCTAATCTAAAGGCCTTTTGCGACGTTAAGTTGTGAAGATCTAGAGTTTTCGCTGAAGGGCGTGTCCGTGGCGGCCTGACAAAGTTCGATGTTCCGCCATGAAACAGGAAGTTGTAGTAACTCAGGCATGCAGTGTCCAATCTGCCCGAAAACATGTTTGATAAGAGTCCTGACCTGAAGACATCTACATGCCAATATTCAGTTACAGTCATAGCGCCACCTGCGGGCAACAGGAATTGACGTTTTACACTGTGAACAACTCCTCGTAGAGATTTAACCAGATCAACATCATATTTGGTCAATCTATCTTAAGGCCTTAGCGATGTTAACTTGCAAAGATCCTGAGTTTTTACTGAAGGGCGTGTCCGTGGCGGTGTGACAAAGTTTGATGTTTCGCCATGAAAGAGGAAGCTGTTGTAACTCAGACATACAGTGTCCGATCTGCCCCAAACTTCACATGTGTGATTAGAGTCCTGGCCTAAAGACATCTATATGCCAATAATTAGTTAGTCATAGCTCCACCTGCTGGCAACAGGAAATGGCATGCTTTGCATTGTAATTCACTCCCAGAAACACATTTGTATATGTCATGAAGTAACAAACATGCTAGAAACACGCTAAATCATGCAACAGTTGGCTAAGTGCTAATGTTTGCGATTAACGCTACGAAACAGGAAGTTGTTGTAACTCAGGCATACAATGTCCTATCTGCTCCAAACTTCACGTTTGATAATAGTCCTGGCCTGAAGACATCTACATGGCAATATTCAGTTAGAGTCAAAGTGCCACCTGCTGGCAGCAGGAACTGTGGTTCATCAAAATGACTTTGCCGTATTTCTCCTCTATTTATCTGCTTAAATGACTATCGCCCACTGTTCAGTTTTCCTAAGGCCACCGGGTGGCGGTGAGCCCGGGTGCGGGGGCCCTTTCATCGCTGCTTGCAGCTTTAATGTTAATTTGTAATATTAAAAGGTATGTTTCTGCCTCATCTGTAAGTCCAGGATGAAATTCAAAGACATGTAAATCTTACAGTTTGAACAATAGAAACTCATAGCTACAGTAACTAGTATGCCTGGTTTATTGTTTTTCTTTCTTTTTTTTTCTTCTTTTTTTTTCTACTGTATCACCAAAAAGGATTTGTTTTTTCTTGCAACAGTTGCCTCTGGCTTGCTCACTGGGACTAAAGAATTATGGAATAACTTTCTTAACCAAACTAACTTAACTTGATTGATAATTAACGAAGAAATTCATTTTGATTTATGTTTGAGCCCAAACAAAGTTTGGATTTGAAGCGCCCCCCTCCATTTCATAGACTGGGTAATGATTTCACTTATCACCAGATCATTTAAATGTTGCAGCTGTGCGTTCTTGTGATAAGTCTTATTACTGCAGGCAAATGTGGTGACAGGCACAGCTTCTTCAGTGGGTAACCTGGCTAGGTTAAGCCAATCTTTTGAGTTGATTAACCATTTGTGGCTAGCAGTCTCCACTTAATTTATTTAACTTAATTTTCAGTCAAACTGGTAGAGCCGCACGATTAATCGTAAAAAGATCGCAATCTCGATTCAAGCACCCACGCGATCCTGCTTTATCAATGACAGCGATTCTCCCGCGTCTATTAAACCTTTAACAAAATTACCAGAATGTTCAAATCTGCGTTCTTGCTGCCAGAGAGAGCCGTTTTGAATCACACATTAGTTATTTCTGTGTTACAAATATTCACATTATCACAGAAGTACTGAGATGTAAGTTTTAAGTTAGTATTTAAACACCGATGTCTACGATAGCGATCAAAATAGAGAAAACTACCTTTTGAAACGAACCTGGCATGTCAAATAACGGTTGTATCAATTACATCTAATTCCACTAGGTGGCAACAACTGACTGTTAAAAAATGTATTTGTCATTGAATCGTTCATTCAAAAGATTTGTTTAAAAACACTGATTCATCCAGCAATGAAACAAGTATTTATTAATGAGTCATTGAATGCATTCAAAACCATTTTTTAAATAATTTATTAAACATTTTCCAGCAATTAGAGTCAGCAATTTATATTTTGTCAGAACCTCTAGTAAATTACATGTTATTTTGTTTGGTTGTATATTCAGAATCATGGGAGAATCGTGATCTCTATTTGAAACCAAGAAATCGTGATTCTCATTTTATCCAGAATCGTGCAGCTCTACAAACTGGTATCTGGTGTTCTGTTAACTTGTATCTGGTGTTATGTCAAGTCGTTCTCACCGTGAAGGTGTCAAAAACTGAAGCATGGTCAATTGTCTTGTTCATCACTAAGAAACTTAAGCAGGGATGGGAAAATTTGGTCCTGGAGGCCCACTGTCCTGCATACGGAGCCGTCTGCTCTCTAACTGCTCTTGCGGTACTTTGATGTAGGCCTATGCCTGAAACTAGGCATTGCTATATTGACGAAAACCACAAACTCCATTGCTTTCAATGAGAAAGCTTTGCTGCCAGTGCAAAGACATGAAGGGCATGACAATTTTATTTTCAGGAAATCATATATTGGAGCATAATTTTACCATTATGACACGCCAATATTGCCTCTTGCTGAATTTCTTTTGAATGAGATGTGACTTAGTTCATGTGAGGTGGGGTTAAACATTACCTACCTATCTATCTATCTATCTATCTATCTATCTATCTATCTAACATCAGCAAAAAAAAAAAAAAAAAAAAACCTTGACTATTCTTCAGTTTTATACAATGCCTTGGGATCAAGAACAGGTTTGCTTCTGTATTAAAGAGAATCACCCCTGTGCCACTGTGATGCTCATTCTTTGAAAAACGATTTCATCAAAACGTTAATGCTAGTGATCAGTTTCTGCTCATTTAACAGAGGGTCTTTTTCAGAAACAGACCCAAGATTCCAACTGTTACTGTTTGTTCTGTTGTTTATACTTGGCTGGTCTAATGGAGCATGTCTGGATAACGCCCCAGCAGGGACGCCTTTCTCAGCCGTAGGGTGTTGAGGCAGCTAATTGGTCAAAGCATAAAATACGTCTTGAATCACATCCAAAGACTGCTGATGACATGTGCTGAAAACAACATTGTGTAGCATGGGTTGTTGAGTATGTAAACTCGGTGATAGCACAGTTGTTTGTGTGATTATGAAGCTATTTTTTTTGTGTTTGTGAGAATACAGCCTACGAAGGTTGAACAAAAAAAAATATGAATGTAGGATCTCCCTGTACACTGCTAATAGTCAAATGGAAACTGAATGATGCCTTTAAAACACTTGAAAATGCTTTTACTATAGTCTCTGTAGTCTCAACTTCAGGCAGCATGCCCATCGTATCATTTCTGGACAGTCTGATGCATTTTGCACACAAAAAAATGACAAAAACAACCTCCAAAAATAGAAAGCTCCAATCTGATCTGATTGGCTGATGAACTCTCATAATTTCCAGGAATGAGTTAAGTTTTTATCTGCTGGAAAACATTTTGTTTGCCAGGCTGAGCACTTCCAAAAAAACCCGGCAATTTTCAATAAGTTGACATCATCAAAAAAGGAGACAACCATGAGCAAAACAGTAAATTCCTCTTTACTCTCATAGTTACAGTTTATGTGATTTTTTTTTTTTTTTTTTTTTTCCCCTTCTACATCAAGTGAACAAGACCAAGGACAAAAAACAAAACAATAAACTTAGTTCATATGACTTGTGCTATATTCAAAGTCAAGAAAAAGGAAATCTAGTTGCACAACTTAGTGACCTCTTTTAAGTGCTTATTTTTAAGTTATTTCTACACTTCATTACTCACATCAGGGAATCTCTACTTTTGTTTGACTTTTTTTATGATAACTTCATAATGCCATCTGTCCATTGATCATGATGCGAGGGGTGCTAACTCTGTTCTGCCTGACATTTTCCGCTGGCTTCCTTGTTTGTGCATAACCTGTGTGTGACCTTCTTCTTGGTTTGTCCCAGCCAAACTCACCATGGCATGACGAATGACTGACAGCGTTAACAAAAATGTGTGTGGACCCGTACCGGCCGCTCTACAGATGAACACATGATAAATTACCCTCGTCAGTTTGTTTTGCCAGCTGCCATAGGCGGGTCACCACCTAATCTCTAGCTGACATTTTGTCCTGTACTGTATATGCAAATACCTGCCAATCTATTTGCCCCCCACCCCTCATGATGTGATTAAAACTAATTAATTGCAAGTTAAATTCAACACAATCGGCTTCCAGGCGCCCAGGGTTAAAAGGACAATATGAGAACATAAACATAAACAGTTACAGCAGACCAGTAAACAGCATTTACTGTTTTCTAAAATGAACATCCTTCTATCTTTCTTCATTAACACTGTTAAAAAAAAAAAAAAAAAAATCAAGGGCTGCAAATATGAATAATAGAATGTAAAGAGAATGAAAAGTTGATTTAGATACTGATAATACATTACTGGAAGATCTGTGACATTTTGTGTGTTTGTTGTGTGCTGTATTCAATGATTGTGTCCCTGAGCTGAAGGACACAAGAAACAAAACCGTGGGAATCTTACATTAAGGTATGTCATGCAGCAGAAAGGACTGTCTGATTTACAGCTGACAAATAAATAGCAGTGATCTTAAAGGTGCAATATGTAATATTTTCTGTCCGCTAGAGGTCACTAGAGGCATAGTCAAAACAAAGGCGTAGCTTGATGACGCAAAGTTTGAGCGCGGAATCTTGGGACATGTGGTCTTTACCTCAACGGCTGGTGGAAAAGAATTGGGATAGGACTCGGGAAGAAATCATGTTTATGGATGCGATTATTAACATTACTGTAGTATGAAGCAGAGCAGGACCGAGTGTTGTGGGAGCTGAATGAGGCCGCTGGAGCGATTACGAAACACACGGCCGTGAGCAGCGGAACTATTATTATGCCGCAGTCGCCGGCGCTGCTTCCGCTTTTCCGGTCATGAGTATGAGGTAACACAGCTCTGTTTATCATATTAGATACATTTGAGTGTGTTGAAAGTGATGTTATAATGTTACTCTGTGCGTTCGCTCGGTGGCTGCTGTGAGAAATTGCACACTGCAGTAAGCTAGATCGATTTTAGAATATCATATTAAATGCTGGATGGCTTGTGTTGATGAATGCAATTAATTTTAAAACATATTGTATGATGGAGTTTCTGTATTACTGTTACTAAAAAGCTGCATCTGATTATGCTATGTTAGCTACTTCACAAAATGTTTTTCTCTGAGGCATGGTAAAGCATGGTACTCGCAAAAAATCAAGAAAATTAGATTTAAACAACTAATAATTAGTTTTCTGTCTATAAATATATCAAAACAGTTGTTCCCTTGTCTATTAAAACATGTAAATATTAAAGCATCTTTGGTGTTTCCATGGTTTCTACAAAATAAAACCGGAAACTGAGGGTAATGCGGGTATGACGCAATTGATGGGCGACTCCTCGCACGTCCCGGAGCCTTGGTTAAAATTGCAATTTTCTTACAATTTACAAATAGTTGAAAACATTTGGGATATTGTAAGTGCCCAAGTGAACAAAATATATAACACTGGCCTAGTGGTTTTTGAATATTTTAATGCAAAATTCTTACATATTGCACCTTTAATCTATTGTTCAACATGATCTCTTCCGTTTGCTTCTGAAACCCAGCTAGACTATAAGTTCACACTGCAATTCAAGTGTCCGTAAAGTATGAAGTTAAATGGAAATTCTCAATATGTGTTTTCAAATCATTTGGCCATGTTGCAGTCTCCTTTCCATTTGCATGCCAAAAGCAGTGTTGGAAAAAATTACTTTTAAAAGTAATGCATTTCAATATTGCATAATATCCCTACTTTTTATGGAAAGTAAAAAGTTACTTTTTATGGAAAGTAATGCGTTACATTAATTTTGCATTACTCTTTCTCACCTGGGCAGGGCTTTTAATAACAACAAAAAAAAGTTCTATTTTTGGCAAATGTAAAGGCCCTTTCATACCAAAAGTGAAATGAATAACCCTCAGGCTGAAAGAAATGCAAATTCATGCCTGTACAGTAAAGGGCGCAGTTAAAAAAAAAAAAACTTTCAGCTGTTCTGCCATTCTGGATTGAAGAAGAATAGGATGCAGAAGTTCAACACACTTAAAATGAAACTTTGTGATGTTTATCTGAAGTCATTTTTGCTTATTAGTGTGGTTGAAGCTGATCATCGAAGGTCAGCAGCAAAGACATAAAGTTAGATTAAATAAGTATATTTGTGTAATTTTTAATATAATTTAATTATTGCAGGTTTAAGTAATATTCTGAAATTGCATTTTTTTTTTTTATTTGCAAGTGAGATGAGTAAATGCCTGCTCACTTTTATTTTAAAACTACAATAACCATCATGTTCACATGGCACACACAATGCTTGTGCACTTACGATTTCTCTCAACATGGGGAGAGGAAAGGTACATTACTTAGTAACTCCGATATTTTGTTGTATATTCCGGGCTCCAGACTGCGCCTAAAACGGTCGCATTTGCGACTAAAAATATAAATTTGCGAGTGATATTTTTGCTGAGGTCGCCATTGACTGTAAAATTTGCAGTTATTTGCGTGTTCTGTGACCAGTAGCCTATCACATCATTTGTTGTGTTGACTGAAAGAGCGCCGAAATATGAACTGGTAGGGGAAAATATCATACACCAAACAGACGCTAAAGAACTATCACTGATGAAAGCCGACTGTGTTGTCGCCTCGCGTTGGTGCAAAAAATACTGCAGATACACACACAATGCATTGTGTGCTTACCGTTTTGAATATCAATCATGCTGATCACTTTCATTATTCCACTCCGCTCATGCTCATCAGATAAATTTAAGGGCATAAAAGTCTTCAGTACCTTAAATGGTATAACAAGAGTATTAATGATCATTTTAAGGTTTCAGCTAGGTTCCAGTACTTGTGATGTCTACAGATAATGTTCACCTAAAATATATTGTTAGACCAACAATATCTTATCAATTAATTATGACGTTCACACCCGACGTTCTTGGTTTTCTTCCTATTTATTAAATCCAGGCAATTGGTTGATAAAACATTGATTAAAATTAAGATACAATTTATACAAAACGAAATTCACTTTAAAGAAAGCTTACTACAAAACAAAACTTATTGAAGTGGTCAAAATCACGTCTGACCCACTGCATGTCTCCCGACATATTGCACATCTTATTAGCCTATCTTAGTCATGCTGTTCACTTTTCATGATCAACATAAATGAAATTTAAAAACGAATATTAGGCTATAGTCTAATATTTAAACATAAATATGAAACTAAATAGCTAGGCTACACTTTCTTTGACCCTCTGGCCGACGAACGCGCCGGCGCGTTTTGATGGATTTTTACTCATGACAGCTGAAACAACTTAAAATAGGCCTCCGTCATTTTTGGCGATACAGATTAGTGCAAGACATCCTCACAAACTACAAATGGTCTACTTTTATTTGTGTACGCTCACAATAAAAACAAAATCTTCTGCTTTTGTAAAATAAAAGAAAATAAAAAAAATAAAAAAACGGAATGCGCTTTCATCTGTCTTTGAATCTTTCTGAAACGTCTAAACAATGAACTGAAACTCAGCGAATAATTATCACACAAACATGAAACATACGTCTAAAAGCATGAAATGTCTACTTTTAAATAAAACAATTCACATTTAAATCAAATATTCTCCTGCAATGTAATCTGTATGAAACTAAAGAGATGCACAATTTCTCCTGACTCGTGTTGCGAATGTTAATGCTGCGAGAGTGTTTCTAATACAACGACATATGACATATAACAAATAAAACAAGACTATTAATTTTGTGGAATATTTTAATAGTTTCCTCAAAGTAGGCTAGGCTAGGCCTACTTTTTATATAGGCATAATTTGCGGGTTGGACATGTCTCGATCTCGCGGCACTCACGGATGTACCTAAAAGAAAAAAACATCTCAATTCGATAAGAAATTCGTTGGTCTGTGTTAAATAAGAGACGATCCTTCGCTGGAATTAGTTGTTTTTGCTCATTGCCGCTGTTATCAGTTCTCGTGGCGCTCGTGCACAATGCACAGTCTTCACACAGACGATCGAGCGCTTCGTTCTGCTAAAAGCACAAAACAAAATGCACACAAACATGTCTTTGCTCTTGATATACAATCACTGATGAACACCATTGGTTTTAATGAGGGAAAAAAAACTATACAAGGACAGAATTATACAAAGTTTCAAGTTGTGTTTGGACATGTTAGGAGCCAATGGCTCCTTAATGAATTTTTTTTGTCTGGAGCCCTGATATTTAAAAGTAATGCGTTACTTTACTAGTTACTTGAAAAAAAAGTAATTTGATAATGTAACTCAAGTTACTTGTAATGCGTTACCCCCAACACTGGCCAAAAGTAATATTAAACGTATTGTTGTTGTTTTGCATTAGGGCTGCACGATTTATCGTGATTAAATCACACGTGATTTGGCAAAGGCTGCGATTATTTTATGTGCAGTTTGTCAGAGCTGCACGGCTCTGTGATCAGTAGTAAATGTTTCTCCATCTGAAAGTCATAGGGCGCTCTCATGCAGAAACTCTAAATATGCCCTGCGCAGAAGATAACATGCATCATATCACTATAGATGAATAAACATTAGATTGAAACGCTTTGATTGATTAAACATGACTAATAAACACACGACTGCATTATTCTGTGTAAGAAGCCACATCATCTCACAGAAGGATGCTTAACTGTCGTTATGAAGTGAGTTTGGAATAAAAATGTGTTATTAAATGTTGTCTTTTGTTGGACAAGATGTTAATAAATGCTTCTCATTTCTGGAAAGATGTTTGATGCGTGTTGCTTTTTCAAATGTACATTATAAGTGACTCAAACTCGCAGTGCTTTCAGATGGATTAGCATTTGAAGCCATACTTGACTGACAAGCTGCGCATAAAAAAAATAATCGCAGCCTTTGCGATTTCATAATCGCACTAAGAATTGCGTTTAAGCGATAATCATGTTTAAATTCAATGTTATTCAATGTTTACATTCAATGTTTTTCGTATCGTGCGATAAATCCTACAGCCCTATTTTGCATTTATCTTTCTCAGCAT
Organism: Ctenopharyngodon idella; assembly: GCF_019924925.1. NCBI lineage: Eukaryota > Metazoa > Chordata > Actinopteri > Cypriniformes > Xenocyprididae > Ctenopharyngodon > Ctenopharyngodon idella. The sequence goes on from NC_067223.1 coordinate 29,703,087, forward strand.
CGCTCAGGCAATGTCCTGCATTAGCTACAAATACTCATGAAGCCCATATTTTCAAATACACAATTTTGATGTTAAATAGCAAGAAGATAAATTATATTGAATTTGATTTACTGATCCCTTAATTTTACAATTCTTTTCATCACAGGTGAATGATTGTTTTGGTGTTTTAATGGTTTTGGTTTTTTCAAGTTTTAACTTAAAAACAACACTTGAAAACAAAAATTTGATTTTCATGTAGTTTTGATCAACTTCTAATTTAAGTCCATTTTCTGGATCTACCTGAATACAGATACAGATAATTTGTCATTGTAACGGGTACAGATAATGGCTTCACTGCACTCTCCTAGTCTATACCCACATTCTTTTCTAAACCTAGCATTAGCTAGAGAAGATGGTTGATAAGACCAAGTTTTTGAAGCCCCAGCACCAGAGATAAAGGAAGTCAATAAGAGTATTGAAGCCTGACCCTAACCCTAAAATGTGATGATGTTCCAGGACTGTCAAGGCCTATACCCACCAGCTATGTTTAATTAAATGATGTTACATTACATCATTAACTACAATATGTTAAATTATATGAACCTTTTTTTTTTTTTTTTTGCTACATCAAACTGCTATTTTTATACTGAAAGGTGTAGAGCTCAGAGTACAAGAGATTAGATTTTTTGGGTCTCTGCCTGTGAGAGCATATGATAACATATATTTTTCCATGTTAGAATGAGCAGTGAAATCAGAGGGCAAAGGCTACCACAGCACATGTATGCATTATTCATGCGACTGCATTGAGCTGTAATCTCTGCTCTATGAACTTATGAAAGGCACTGTGCTCTTCATCCTGTGCACTGCAGAATGCACAGAAATATGACCATATTGATGAAACAATTCTTGCACATCAGTGATAACAAAAGCAGATGGTGCAAATGCACAAGCTCTAAGAAAAACATATAATATATTTAATACAGGCATGTCATGGGGAAGAAGGGAAATTTGAAGACAAGTTACAGAAATAGTATGTTCCTAGTGTAATTCTAAAGCCCCTTCCGTGCAGCCTCTTAGGGGTTCCCAGACCCCATTTTGAAAACCCCTGCTTAATACAGCACTATGTACATTACTCCAAGGACTCCTTTTGTGTTCCATATGAATAGGCACTCCACATAAAACTATCTTGTTGAACATAGAAAGCGGAGATGTGGGCTTCATACTAGTTTGCTGTGCAGTCTCAACCTCACCTTTCATTTCTTCTTTGGGTATTTAATTCATCGGGGCAGTGGGGCAAGACAGACATGGATGGCCGGACAGTGTTGGCAGACATGAGTTACATGAGCTCTGACCCTGTGCTTGAAATCCAGTCTTTGGTCTGGCAGTCTGTTCAGCACAGGAGAAAGGTGATGGAAATGAAAATTACACATGTTGCCTTGGCATGTAACTGAAATAAAATTAGTATAAGTTACAGTACCAAAATTACTAAAACTGAAATAAAAATAAAGTCAAATAGAATGAAAAATATATATATAAAACATAAAAACTAATAAAAAATTACAAAAGCATGTAACAAATTAACTAATTCACATTTGTGAAATTTGTTACTTTTTTTTAATTAACTAAAATTAAAATGAAAACTGAAAGTATAAAAATTAAAGGTCCCATGACATGCTACTTTTTGGATGCTTTTATATAGGCCTAAGTGGTCCCTAGTACTGTATCTGAAGTCTTTTTCCTGAAATTCAGCCTTGGTGCAGAATTTCAGCCACTACGAGACAGTCCCACAATGAGCTTTCCTCAGGACGTGCTGTTTCTGGGTCTGTAGCTTTAAATGCTAATGAGGAGGAGAGAGGTGGGGCAAGGTGGAGGGTGGGTGTGGTCTTAACCAGCTTGCGGCCACGGTTCCATGCGCTAATGTTGACAGTGGATGTATCGCAATGGCTCGTAGACACGCAGTCGTTCAAGCGTTTCAGTTTGACCCAGAATCTGATCCGGATGGAGAAGCACCGGATGAAGAAGTTGCAACTCAGCGGCTACAGCAGGACGTCTCAGAGTGGTTAGTTTAAAATTAATTATCATGTAGCTAATGCTATGTATATATATGTGTGTGTGTGTGTTTGTGTATGAAGACTTAAGATGCAAAAGCCTCTAAGTGCCGTCTGAAATTTTCTTCTAAAATGAGCATTTTTATCAAGCTTGCATGTTTATGTTCAGTTATTTCACTTTAATGGCAATGAAAAGGACCTATTAATTGCCATTAAAGTGTAATTACTGAACCTAAACAAATGAGCTTGATTTAAAAAAAAAAAAAAAAAAATAAAATCATTTTAGAAGACGATTTCAGATGGCACTTAGAGGCTTTTGCATCTGAAGTCTTCAATTACATCAAGCTCTGCAATCTGTAAATGTGGATATCTCGTGCACCATAACACCAACAGCAGAACGGTTATCCAAACAAAAAAAAAAGAAATGTACAATACTCGCATTACAGTGTGTGTATTGACACACATACTTGATGCTATCTACCTTTACATTAGCGACATTAACTGGGCTGTTAGCGGCAGACCTAATGTTACAGCTACATTCTAAGGATAACAAGCTAGGTAACCATATACAGTAAAGCAAAAGAATTGTATAGTGTTAGTTGACTTACTTGTCCGAGGTTTGTAGCTGCGCAAAGAAGAGTTGGTACTGATCCAGACTTTATTTTTAGACGTTCAGAAAGGCCAGCACTGTATACAAGCTCGCTCGTTTACAAGCCATGATGTCTCGAGGAAAAAAGCAAACGCGCCCCCTTGCACGGTAGTAGCTCATTTTCTCATGGGCGGGCAAAGCAGAGAAAGGTGAGGTAACCTTTCCCCTTATGACGACATATGGGGAAGATTCCAGATTGGGTCGTCTGAGCTTTCATTTTCTCAAACGCGAAGCAAAACACCCAGGGCTCGGTTTACAACCATCGGGAAAAAAAATAAATAAAAAAAAATCATGACAGAAAAAGTTTTTTTAACCTTTGGTGCTTTTCCCCTAATAAATAAGTCACAAGACTTAATGAAAGAACTAATGGTGTTTGCTGACACATCATAGCATAATATATTGGATTCTGTGATTGATATTTCAGAGCTACATTGGAGGTGAAGATTTTTAGTGAATAGCTACTTAAATTCTGGTGTTTTGCTCATACAAATCTGATAAAATTAATATGCTATATATATGTATTGCTGTTAAAAAAAAAAAAAAAAAAAAAAAAAAAAGCGTGAACATTCTTTAAAATTAGTTTTTGTTACTACAATAATGCGTAAATGATATTTTTTTTCTATTTTAACTTACCTTGTAAAGTATCTACCACATCCATCCATTAATATTTCATCCACTTGTCCTATGTAGGGTTGTGGGAATGATGGAGCCTATCCCAAAGTCTCTCTTTTCAGGTAGCAGCATCAAACCACCAGAACCAAAGTGCAAATGGAAAACGACAGTAATTCAGTCTTCAGAGAAAATGCAGGGTAGTGGGACTGGGAGGGACATCTACATCTGGGCAGAGCTGAGAATGTATCCTATTTCTGATGCCAAATGTAGCTGGTTGGGCAGAGGTATCTCAAAGAGAATGAGAGAATAAGATGTTCTGAGCAAATTCTGAAGTGACAAATAGAAATTTAGTGTATTATTTTAGAGAAGTTCTGTTTGACAGAATGTAGAGTGGACAGATTATTAATATTGTTCAGGTCCAGGTTCCTTTATTTTATACCAGTAGGAGACAGACAGACTTTACAACAAAACACTAAAAAAACAACTGCACACTAAAATAACATTGTAACAAACCCATTGCTTCATCTTAATGCTGTTTAAAAGATTAATTGTTACTGGGACAAAGCTGTCCTTATATCGCCGCCTTGTGCACTGTTGTGTTATTGTGTAACTGTTGTTGTGTATTCTAAACCGTCGATTGGAGGGAAGGTGCTGGAACTCATAATACAGGGGATGCTGCCTGTCACTTAAAATTGAAACACCCAATCGCTGTACCTGCCTGGTATACAGCGAAGCAGGTTTAAGTTGCGGCTCCCCAATCAGCCTACTAGACCAATTCACAATTTGGTTAATAGAGTTCCGACTCTTAAAAGATAAGCTTTCATACCAGGACACCATAGAGAACGACAGAATAGATTCAATAAATGCCCATATTGTGTAGAATAAATACAATTTTATAATTGAATAATAGCTAAAAAATTATACTTTACATTCAAAGATCTACAACTCAGGTTGGTATATAAACTGCAGATAATTCAGCATTACTCTTACGGTACCACCAATAAAGCCTCAGTCTTGACTCATTGATCGTTTTTGTTTTCTTCTCCAGTATTTAATACTAAATGAATAATACTAATACTAATAATAATAATAATAATAATAATAATAAAACATTTCTACAAAGATCTCTGATCAATTTTATGGAAAACCATAAAAGAAAACTCTACAGATAATCTAGCTGTCTGCCAAGCTTTTTGTATCCACATATTGTACATATGAACTAGCTAACATTATGATTTGAATTTCTCTGTCCTCAACAGATCAGAGGTAACAGCTTTCCTGCTGAGGCTGTGACATGCCAGCTTGCATAAAAAGCTAAAATATGTTGCTTTTAACAGACCATATGGTAATCTGAATCAATGTTATGTCATTGCATATGGAAAGGACTGGAATAAATAAAACAGTATAGACAGACAGAGATCTAAGGCAAAGAGATAAAGTGATTGATTGAGATAGGGACACAAGTGTCCATAGGTGAGATAAAATATATCCAAAATAGCAATTTGTCCACATTGACTTATGTTATAGATCTGTTTTTAGACATTTCAGGGCAGTTACTGTAGTACAATAGTACAGTGCATCCGGAAAGTATTCACAGTACTTCACTTTTTCCACATTTTGGTATGTTACAGCCTTATTCCAAAATGGATTAAATTCATCATCTTCCTCAAAATTCTACAAACAATACCCCCTAATGACAATGTGAAAGAAGTTTGTTTGAAATTTTTGCAAATTTATTAAAAATAAAAAACGAAAAAATCACATGTACATAAGTATTCACAGCCTTTGCCATGACACTCAAAATTGAGCTCAGGTGCATCCTGTTTCCACTGATCATCCTTGAGATGTTTCTACAACTTGATTGGAGTCCACCTGTGGTAAATTCAGTAGATTGGACATGACTTGGAAAGGCACACACCTGTCTATATAAGGTCCCCCAGTTAACAGTGCATGTCAGACCACAAACCAAGCCATGAAGTCCAAGGAATTGTCTGTAGACCTCCGAGACAGGATTGTATCAAGACACAGATCTAGGGAAGGGTACTGAAAAATTCTGCAACATTGAAGGTCCCAATAAGCACAGTGGCCTTCATTATCTGTAAATGGAAGAAGTTTGGAACCACCAGGACTCTTCCTAGAGCGGGCCGCCCGGCCAAACTGAGAGATCAGGGGAGAAGGGCCTTAGTCAGGGAGGTGACCAAGAACCCGATGGTCACTCTGACAGAGCTCCAGCGTTTCTCTGTGGAGATAGGAGAACCTTCCAGAAGAACAACCATCTCTGCAGCGCTCCACCAATCAGGCCTGTATGGTAGAGTGGCCAGATGCAAACCACTCCTCAGTAAAAGGCACTTGACAGCCCACCTGGAGTTTGCCAAAAGGCACCTGAAGGACTCTCAGACCATGAGAAACAAAATTCTCTGGTCTGATGAAGCAAATATTAAACTCTTTGGCCTGAATAGCAGGCGTCATGTCTGGAGGAAACCAGGCACCCCTCATCACCTGGCCAATACCATCCCTACAGTGAAGCATGGTGGTGGCAGCATCATGCTTTGGGGATGTTTTTCAGTGGCAGGAAGTGGGAGACCAGTCAGGATCGAGAGAAAGATGAATTCAGCAATGTACAGAGACATCCTTGATGAAAACCTGCTCCAGAGTGCTCTGGACCTCAGACTGGGGCGAAGGTTCATCTGTGCACCAACGCTCCACATCCAACCTGATGGAGCTTGAGAGGTCCTGCAAAGAAGAATGGGAGAAACTGCCCAAAAAAAGGTGTGCCAAGCTTGTAGCATCATACTCAAAAAGACTTGAGGCTGTAATTGGTGCCAAAGGTGCTTCAACAAAGTATTAAGCAAAGGCTGTGAATACTTATGTACATGTGATTTTTTTTTTTTTTTTTTTTAATAAATTTGCAAAGATTTCAAACTAACTTCTCGTTGTCATTATGGGATATTGTTTGTAGGATTTTGAGGAAAATAATGAATTTAATCTATTTTGGAATAAGGCTGTAACATAACAAAATGTGGAAAAGGTAAAGTGCTTTGAATACTTTCCGGATGCACAGTGGTTTGCAATGGTGGTATTTTCCAAAAATGTATTTTAGCTGCATGTTTGTGCACTCATGTAATGCATGCATGCACGCATACCTGAGTAAAAAAGTAATATATTTAAAATACATTTATTTTATACTAAGTATAGTTCAAATATATTAATATATTTACTGACTCATCGCTTGAGACTTACTGATATAAAAATTATAATAAAACCTTTATTTGGAGTAATACTCAATGCACAATGGACATATCTTAATATCAATGTGTTTTAAAGTCAATATTGAAAAGGATTGAATGAACTTTGAATAATATTAGTCTTTACATGCATGATATTTAAATTGTATCTAAAGTATGCTTGCAATAGTTCCACTTTAGCACAATCAAATATACTTAGGTATATCTTTAGTTGGACCTCAGCACTACTTCCATACAATTAAATTGCATTAAAGGATTAGTTCACTTTAAAAAGAAAATTACCCCATGATCTACTCGCCCTCAAGCCATCCTAGGTGTATATGACTTTCTTCTTTTAGACGAATAAAATCAGTTATATTAAAAATCACCCTGATGCTCCAATGCTTTTTAATGGCAGTGCACGGAAACCACCTTATTGAAGCTTGAAAAAAGTGCAACCATTTATCATAAACGTACTCCACACAGCTCCGGGAGGTTAATAAAGGCCTTCTGAAACGAAGCAGTTGCATCAGTTTTGTAAGTTGAATACGAAAGGCATAGGACGTAGCGTAAGCGTTTTGAACTGCGAGAGGCGTTACACTTTCTTCGTAAGTACATGTTCTTTTGAGTATGTTTATGATGGATGGATGCACTTTTTTTAAGCTTCAAACAGGTGGTTTCCGTGCACTGCCATGATAAAGCTTGGGAGCGTCAGGGTGATTAATAGAACTCTGATTGTATTCATCTGAAAGAAGAAAGGCATTTACACCTAGGATGGCTTGAGGATGAGTAAATCACAGGGTAATTTTCATTTTAAAGTGAACTAATCCTTTAAGTCCAACATTAGTTGTTCCAATTAAGCAGACTTTTAAGGGATTGTGGACATTATTTTCCTGGGGTGCACTTATAATATTAGTATGATTTTTACATCAAAAATTGTCATTACTTTGAAATAAAAGGCATTTTTTTCCTACCCTGATTTCAGCCCTCTGATTTTAATGCTCTGTTTTAAGGGGTGTGTCTACTGTGAGACTTTAGTGTAAACGCCCACTGCTGTGATTGGCTAACATCTTTGCATATGAAAATAGTAAAGTATTACATGTTGAACTCTATTACAGTTCTAGTACAGTGTCGATTATAGTATTATATTGAGATCATGGCGTGAAAGGTTGCAGTGATGAGTATATAACCGTTCACAGACATGTTGAGCACATGAATGCAGTGATCTCGTAATTTCTGCACACTAACAAATGCTTTCATCAGAACTAACAGTGCAAACATAATAATGTAAATAAGAGATTTGTTGATTCTAACAGGAGTTAGTGAGTCCAAAACTCAGTCAGCTCCAGTGATTGTAAAGGGAGGGTTCTTTGATCGCTTTCTATATATAATTTAATCACAGTTTAAATAACAAATTGTTTTCATCCTACTAAGAGAAACAATGTGAACTTGACTGTGTAGTCACTGGTTTGATTTACTGACAAACGATTTTGAGACAAAGAACATCTGACTGTACATGAATCATTACATATCAGAAATCACTAGTCACTTGTCAGTGGGTGGGGCTACAGGGGTAACGATGTAGAAGTAGGCGTTCATCATCTTCAGAGATGGTCTTTCACCTATAAATAGGCACATTCCAGTCGTAATCTTGGCTTGGTTTAAATAAAAGCTGTTTCTGGACTAACAAGTAAGTTTTCAGTTCTGAAACCTACAGTATATTCTTGTAGTATGAGGACCTGTTATGTCAAAAGCACAATGAAAATTAGATTTCTCAATTCATGACCCCTTTCAGCATACTAGTTTAGTATAACAAAACTACAATTGCAGGGCATTTTTATTAAGTACATAAATATGTAAATGTATTAGTAGTGTACTTAGCAAGAAATAAGTGTATTTGTAAATAAATGTAAATAAACATTTTTTGTATATTTATCACTTTTCACTAGGGTATATATACAGCTTTTTCATATACAGATATTTTCAATCATGTCATAATTAAACTTTTAACATCGCTTGCCAAAAAAAAAAAAAAAAAAAAGCATCACAATTACTACTGCTCAACAAACATTTAAGCTTATAAGTATTAAACTTTGACTTCCTTGCATTTGTGCTATGGGCAAGAATGGTATTTCAATTTGTGCGGCTTGTTAAGGAGAGGAGCGGAATTATTTTTCTAAGCAATCAGACCAAAGATACTATGGCCGCAGTGAACAAAAAATGCCATACACCTACAGGAGAGATGTGGCATGTACTGTAAGTAGACACTAGAATACTGTATTACAGAGACTTTGGGAAGGGCTCTTTTGACTTGGGCCAGTAAATAATCACCTATCAATCAGTCACGACAGCCTCACATCATCCCATAATTAGGGATGTGCGAGACTAGATGACTAGTCAACTAAACAATGCTGCTGCTATTTGAAATACTAGTTGTTATTTATTTATTTATTTATTTATTGCAAATTTATGTTTTGCTTTATATTTTTATAAAGCCATGTTTAAATTAATGTCATGTTAATGTTACACTTTACAACCGTATATCCTATATAAATATCCTAATTAAGAAAATACCCTTAAATAATGTAAAGTTGCTGATACACGTCAAGCTTTTCTCTCGATTTTGCCGCCTGTTGTGTGTAGAGATACTTTGAAGTACGTTCAAACACGGACACACAAGTGGAGGCTGCACCTTAATAAACCTCAAAGAAATACCCAGACAACCGCTCAAAACATCCTGTAGCATTATGGTGGTGAGTTTAATATTATGTGGCACTGAACTTAAACTGATTTTTTTTTTTTCCTTTTCTTTTCAGTATTCTGTAAATAATTCAGTTTGAGTCTCTTGACATAGATTCCATTAAAAAGTTTTGTTCATAATTAACTTCATACTTCTTCAAATATAAGATTAAACTTGTAATAACTTAAATCTGTGTCTGTTCATCACACAAAGCTACTGTATGGTTTCAGAACACTTGAAATTGAGCACACCAGGGTTTCCTTTTGTAGAGTTCCACTTTGAAAGGGAAAGTTTAGGTTATGTATCTAACCCGGGTCCCTGATATGTGGAATGATATGCTGCGTCATATTGCCATACTTCAGGCATGCCTGTACGTCTTCTTTCAGACATCTAACTAATAAAAATGACAAAAACACAAAATGAAAACAGAAAAAAAAAAAAAAAAAACGATAGTAGTATCTCAATGATACTAAAATAACACTGCAGAACACAAGTCATATGGACAACTTTTTGTGATTTATTTAAGGCTTGACTACCCTAGTCCTGATTTCCTTTGAATGTATTAAAAAAAGAGTGGCCAGACAAAGAACGTTATAAGGGTCAGGAATGACAGTTTCATTTTTGGATAAACTATCCAAAGCAGCAGAATAAAACTCAGAACAAACTGCATGAATTTTCGAGCGTGTCCTCTGACAGAGACAAACCGGCTCGGATCACCCTGACCTGCTGGAGTCTCTCTCTGCGTTTCCTCTGTTGCTCCCAGTAGCAGCTGTGCTCCAATTACAAACTCATGACACCGCCTGGCCCATATTAGCATGTAATTAGGACCCCCCATCCTCTCCTGATTTAAACAGGGCTCAACATCACCACTGACCACACCACGACCCTAATTGCCTCCTAATGTTTCCTGCAGCACAGTGCATTCAGGAAACCATCAAGAGCAATGCTACCTGGTGGGTCTTCCACAAAAGGGTGAAACAATTTGAAAATTAGGTGGACAGCAGTCTTGACTTAGTGAGTCCTAAGTTACGCTGAGATAGTATGCCAAAAGTGCTTGAATGGTGTTTTTCTAGTGAGATTTCAAAGTATGCATCTGTGCATGCTTTTTGTGCTAATGTTACCCACGATGACTTGTGCAATTGACTTTATTTACTTTCTTAATACATGTTCCTGGACCCTCAAGTATCAACAGTGCGTAGAAAATGTTCTATATTTTGTCCTATGAATGAAATTTAGAATGTGCCTAAGTACAAGAAAATCCGTATTTATCAAACGTGCGCACACAGTTCTTACGCACACGAGTAAGCAATCATTGTTTATAAATCCCACATGTGCGTAAGTACCCTGCTCGTTCACGTTCACGGTCATTAGCATTCGGAAACGCCTCCAATGATCCAATGAAGGTGACAACACTTCCCTTTAAAAATCACGTGATTGTGTTTTTTCCTCACCGCAATAATGGCAAAGAGAGCACTCTGTGCTCTCGCCAAGCAGATTAGCACGATCTTGGAAAACGTGTGCATTGTTTGCCAAGTCTACCACTAGATTCTCTGCGTAAGCATGCTTATATTTACACACATTTCTACGTATACGTGCAAATTGGTGAATCCCACACTTGGGTGAAACTGTTCTTACGCACTCACTACACACAAATCTGTCCGTACACACCGTTGATAAATGAGGGCCCTGGTTTTGTAAACAATTCATCAGTGAACATTATTATAAAGATTTCCACCAACCACATTTTCCGCCATTTTAATCAAGTCCCACTCACTATTTTTACTTGTTGAATATCCTGTTCCACATCATATTACAGAATAAAAAATTACAAACTGAGTTACAAACTGCATTTCATTTTGATTAGGCCTATAAGCTCTGGACATTTTTACTCAACATTTTTACTCGATATGCCTGCTTCTGCCTAATTTATTTCGACAACTAATAGTATGTTAAACATTCAATGTTTTCTTTGTCATTTGCATGTTTTTGAAACAGCTCTTGGTCTAACTGAGAATTGTTGAAGAATTCACTGATTATATAAAATTCAATGAAGGTTGACAAATCTTTGAACTAGTTATCTTCATGCCTCATCCATGAGGATGCAATGATGGAGAACATGATTTTGGGGGGTTTAAGAACCAGAACCAAGCTGTCTAATTATTACTTTTAGTAACCAAGCTGTCAATATTACATGATCTATTTCACTACCATCTCAATTACAATTATGTACAAATGAATTGTATTCCATTGTGTTGTGGGCACTAAAACAGTCCAGTACTTTGTAACAAGTTTTTATGTTGAAAAAAAATTCTGTGCCACCCTAGACTGGTTATTGAAAATATCCTGGCTCTGCCACTGGTACCATCCCAGCTAGAGTACAAAAATGCAGTCCCATGTTAATCTGTGTAGCATAATGGCTGATTTTACAATGTTGCACGTTTTACTCAGTCATCTCATAGATGTAAAACTTTTTTTTTTTTGTATAGGTTGTACCTCTTGAAATATTTGAGATGTTTGCTGCCATTTTTAATAGGTTGGCATAAGTAAGAACACTTCTATTGTTTTAAGGCAGAAAAATATTAATAAACTATTCTAAAATTTAATTAATGAACCCTCTGGTTTCGCCAGGCTTCAGTCCGTGTCGGAAAACTCTTCAAGCTGGCAGCATTATCAAATATATCATGATAAATATCAATATTGACCAATATGGGGGGAAAAATCATGATTATATTATTTGCCAAGTTGCCCAGCCCTAGATAGTATGTCCCAATACTGTCATACTGCAAATAATAAATTAAAAAATATATATACTTTTCTTTGGAAAATGCAAAGTACATATAGTGTAACTTGTGTAGAGTATTGATGTATTGGATGTGTATGAGAATGCAGCCTCAGATTTCAGCTTTTTGAGCACCACATACTGTTATACCTTAGCTATCATCTGTACCACACACACATGAAAATGATTCAACAGAATCACATGAATGATGAAAATGTCTTCTTTAAAAAAATCCAACATTGCTCCAGTTGTGATATCATTTTCAACGCATCTCAAAAGTGCTGTCTAAGATATTTCTTCTCATCGTCCTCTTTTATCGTGAGATGTTGACAGGAAACGGATTGCTGTGCTTTTACACTCCAGTAAACACGCTCAGCTTGCGAATGTATAGATGGGTGTGATGTAGGGTGCCGTTTAACCCAGAAAAGAGGTAGAGACAGGCCCCGGGGACGAGTCCAGCGCTCGCGCAACACATCCATCATGAAGGGCAATGGAAAGCGTAGAATGGTGGGTTGCCTGTCCTCCCCTGGGGACATCGGCAGTAAGAGATGAAAAGACACACTGGCTGTCAGAACATACTTGCCCACGTGCATTGGGACATTGTGAGCGCCACATATTTGACCTCCCATATGTTAAGCAGCTGAGAGATTAGTATCTTATATCTGAATGAACTTTTCTCATAGGATGGGTGCAAAACATTATACTGTCAGAAATATGGTCTCCTACCATGACCAAAAACTAAAAAAAAAAAAAAAAAAATATATATATATATATATATATATATATATATATATATATATATATACACAGGTGCTGGTCATATAATTAGAATATCATCAAAAAGTTGATTTATTTCACTAATTCCATTCAAAAAGTGAAACTTGTATATTATATTCATTCATTACACACAGACTGATATATTTCAAATGTTTATTTCTTTTAATTTTGATGATTATAACTGACAACTAAGGAAAATCCCAAATTCAGTATCTCAGAAAATTAGAATATTGTGAAAAGGTTCAATATTGAAGACACCTGGTGCCACAGTCTAATCAGCTAATTAACTCAAAACACCTGCAAAGGCCTTTAAATGGTCTCTCAGTCTAGTTCTGTAGGCTACACAATCATGGGGAAGACTGCTGACTTGACAGTTGTCCAAAAGACGACCATTGAAACCTTGTACAAGGAGGGCAAGACACAAAAGGTAATTGCAAAAGAGGCTGGCTGTTCACAGAGCTCTGTGTCCAAGCACATTAATAGAGAGGCGAAGGGAAGGAAAAGATGTGGTAGAAAAAAGTGTACAAGCAATAGGGATAACCGCACCCTGGAGAGGATTGTGAAACAAAACCCATTCAAAAATGTGGGGGAGATTCACAAAGAGTGGACTGCAGCTGGAGTCAGTGCTTCAAGAACCACTACGCACAGACGTATGCAAGACATGGGTTTCAGCTGTCGCATTCCTTGTGTCAAGCCACTCTTGAACAACAGACAGCGTCAGAAGCGTCTCGCCTGGGCTAAAGACAAAAAGGACTGGACTGCTGCTGAGTGGTCCAAAGTTATGTTCTCTGATGAAAGTAAATTTTGCATTTCCTTTGGAAATCAATGTCCCAGAGTCTGGAGGAAGAGAGGACAGGCACACAATCCACGTTGCTTGAGGTCCAGTGTAAAGTTTCCACAGTCAGTGATGGTCTGGGCTGCCATGTCATCTGCTGGTGTTGACTGATTGACTCCATGCCACGCCGCATTGCTGCAGTAATTCAGGCAAAAGGAGCCCCAACTAAGTATTGAGTGCTGTACATGCTCATACTTTTCATGTTCATACTTTTCAGTTGGCCAAGATTTCTAAAAATCCTTTCTTTGGATTGGTCTTAAGTAATATTCTAATTTTCTGAGATACTGAATTTGGGATTTTCCTTAGTTGTCAGTTATAATCATCAAAATGAAAAGAAATAAACATTTGAAATATATCAGTCTGTGTGTAATGAATGAATATAATATACAAGTTTCACTTTTTGAATGGAATTAGTGAAATAAATCAACTTTTTGATGATATTCTAATTATATGACCAGCACCTGTGTGTATATATATATATATGTGTGTGTGTGTGTGTGTATATATATATATATATATATATATATATATATATATATATATATATATATATATATATATAATATGTGTGTATATATATATATATATATATATATATATATAAACACACACACTACACAGTGTGCATTTTCATCATTGGAAATTAATTAATAGTGTGAATTGGACGCTGCAGTCTTGACACCAAACTACTTATCTGATCTTCTCTCCTATCATCAGACCAACAGGCCTTTAAGGTCATCAAACACTCTGTTGCTGTCAGTACCCAAGACATGCTTAAAACTTAAGGGAGATTGTGCATTTTCCGTGACAGCACCCCTGTTGTGGAATAACTTGCCTTTTTGCTTGAGATCGGCCACTTCTGTACAGGTTTTTAAATCTTTAGGCTACTTAAGACATATATTTTTAAAAAGGCTTATGGGCTGGAGTAACTGCTGTAAACAGTTTTATCTTGTGTGAATTTAGTGTTGTGTACTACTTGTGATTTGTTTTATTTGTTATTTGTTTTATTGCTATTAGCTTAATTCTATTTCTCTGTGCAGCACTTTGGTCAGCTCTGTTATTATTAAATGTGCTATATAAAAAAGAAAATTAACTGAAACTGACCCTGAACTAAAGTGTGACCCAAATATCTTTTACTGTTTGTCAAATAGCTCCATCAGTTTAGTAGTAAATAAAAAGCAAAATGCAATCTTTATGATCCTTCTTTTTAATTATAAACATTTTGCAGACTCTACATGGTAAACTCATGTAAACTTATATGAGCTGAAGTTGATATATCAACTAAATATTAACTACAACTTTTGATGTATTAAAATGTATTTTATGTATTTAAATTTTTTAATAATTTGTTTGATCAAAGCAAAAAAAAAAAAAAAAAACTTTTTAAAAGTAATGTTTACTTTTTCTTTTTTTTAACAAAAATTTGAACAAATCAAATTTCTACAGTCAACTGAAACTAAAAGTACCCTTTTAACCAAAGATATTTTTATGTAATTAAATTAAAAATACACTAAATCTGTTTGAATGAACTTAAACTTTTACATAAATTTTTTTAGACTTACATTTTTGACATCTTTTTAAATCAAATATCCATTGTCTATATACACAGTATACACCATGTGCATAATTAGGCAAGTTGATTTTCTGATCATATTTTTTTCCCCAAGCACATTTTACCAATTCCAAACCACATCAATCTTAGTAACTACTATTAATTTTGTATTTAATCATTTATAAGTGATATATAATTGTTAATGAAAATTAGCAAAAGAGATTTAACTCAAAAGTAAAAAATTATTAAATGCTCATGAGAAGGATGCAATACTAGAAATTACAAAGTTAAGGCATGACTAATGGACAGCAAAACACTCATTGGGTCTGCAGGGTCAGACAAAAACAGGTGGAGATGAAAAGACTCATGTTAACTGCAAAAGAATTAAGGTGAAGAAATAAATGTGAAACCATCAGGAACCATTTAGTCTCCAGCACCTCCATTTTCCAGAACTGCAACCTACCTGGAGTCTCCAGAAGTGCAGTGTCAGAGTGTCTAGATCTCAGAGACTTAGGCTAAGTAAAGAATCCTAAAAAATGACCCCCACTTAATAAGAAGCACAAGCTGAAGTGTTGCAAAATACATGAATACTGTTGTTTTTTTTATTATTATTATTTTTTTTTTATAGGCTTTATAGACAGACAGATTGAGTGACTCTTGAAGGACCAGCACCACATCCTCTTGTACCACTGTTTTGGGAGTTCATTTTTAGTCTATCTCTAACCCTGAAGTCTGTTTTGCAGAGATGGACTAAAAATGAACACCCAAAACTTACTGCCAGATTCTGGAAGATAAATTCTTCAAACAGTGGTGCAAGAGGATGTGGTGCTGGTCCTTCAAGAGTCACTCTCAATATGTCTGTCTACAAAGCATATAAAAAACAGTCTTCATGTGTTTCACAATACTTCAGCTTGTGATTCTTAAGTGTGGGTCATATTTCAGGATTATTTACCATAGCAAAGTCTCTGAGAACCTGGCACCTTGCACTTCTGGAGACTCCAGGTAGGTTGCAGTTCTGGAAAATGGTGGTGCTTGAGACTAAAGGGTTTCCTGATGGTTTCACACTTAATTCTTCACCTTAATTCCTAATTCTTTTGCAGTCAACGTGCATCTTCTCCACCCGTTTTTGTTTGACCCTGCTGACCCAATAAACATTTTGCTGTCCAATGGTCATGCTTTAACTTTGCAATTTCTAGTATTGCATTAGTATCGTATCCTTCTCATGGGCATTTAATAATTTTTGGCTTTTCAGTCTGGTAAGTCTCTTTTTGGCTCATTTTATCTGTAAAAGAAAACCTGCCTAATAATTATGCACACCTCAATATAAGGTGTTTTTCATTTCCAGCCTTCATGAACAATTATATATCACTTATAAATGATTAAATACAAAATTAATAGTAGTTATTAAGATTGATGTGGTTTGGAATTGGTAAAATGTGCTTGGAAAAAAATATGACCAGAAAAATCAACTTGCCTAATAATTGTGCACACGGTGTATTATGGGTGTGACGCTTAGATCATGAGACGAGACACGAGATTGGGTTCATGAGAATGAGACAAGATTTTTGCACAGTATTTTTAAAAAAACCTCAATGACAAAATTCATGACCGGAAAAATAGTCTGCAGGTGCATTTTGAAATGTTTTAACTAATCATCTTGTAACGAATGTCATTTCAGTTCTACTTTCTGAGTATGAATTATATGCATTGAAAGACAACAATATACAAGCACTGTAAAAGTTTTTGCCACAAACTCAACTGACTGGCTTCACTCCTGTATGATTTCACATGAGTGTCTTCAGACCTTACTGTACATGAATTATGAGCTTCCAGAATTTCTGATTGAGGCTGTGCGTGACCTTCTAATTGAACTCCTTTCCAAAAATGTTACATAGAATTAAAAACATAAATATAAATATAATAACAATAAATAGTAAATAAGTTTTTTTTTTCTTTTTTTTCTTAGTCTTATTAAATGTAAATATAAGTGCAACCATTATAAAAGTACTCTCTCAATATTCAAAGTGCAAACAGAGACTAAAACCAGAGACCAGAGCTAAGAGGTGGTAACAACTACACAGCCCAGCCTAAGATAGGTTTGATAGACAGGCTATTGTATGTAGCCTAATTTGTGGGCATCAGGGAGCTCGCTTTTAACTTTCGCTTTCAAATTCGCATTTGCACATACTCTGTGTATAGGGAGCGGCGGTACTGAGAGTGCATTCTACAAGATAAGACATTTATCAGGCGCTTAGGCTCTGTTGCACAATGAATCCTCCGCCATGGTCTTGTCAATCATCTCGCCTTACTCTGTTTTTATAAAAAAGCAAAATGACAGTGGAGGTGGTGCTGCGGTGGACACCGTAAAGTAGTGTAAACGTATCGGTGGCATATTCTATGCTAATTTCACCGTCACACTCCATCAAGGCGATATCGCAAGACAGCTTTTCACTTCTATGAGAAATCTTGTCACATTTTAATATCACGAGAGCTTGTGACACGAGATCTCATCACACCCCTAATATATACACTGCCGTTCAAAGTTTGGGGTCGGTAAGATTTTAAAAGAATGCTCTTACGCTCACCAAGTCTGCATTTATTTGATAAAAAAAAAAAAAAAAATTAAAATGTGAAATATTATTGTAATTTAAAATAACTGTTTTCTATTTGAATATATTTCCAAATGTAATTTATTTCTGTGATGCAAAACTGTTTTCAGCATCATTACTCCAGTCTTCAGTGTCACATGATCCTTCAGAAATCGTTCTTATATGATGATTTGCTGCTCAAACAGCACGTGTGCTACACAACAATCTTTATAATTGGTTACCACAGTCAGTCGATGTCACAGGTGTGCCGGCAGGATATATAAGGTTGCCTACAGAGAACGTCATTGGCTTCTTTGTCTTCTGAAAGCTGTTTGTCTGTCTGTACATGTGAACTTTCTGTTTGTGACTAGGAGGGAAAAAAGAAAAAAAAAAAATGTCTAGCAAAGCATTCAGGAAGTGTGTGCCACCATGTCAGAGGTACATAACACCAGGCGATTTCCATGATATGTGTGTTATGTGCTTCGGAGCTGTAGTGATTTTGGATTAGCCTCACACGAGGGCTAATATTTTGTATTAATATTAATATTGAGTCAGATGATTCCTTTCAATATTCCAGGGCACCAGCCAAGGACTCTCACTTTGACAATAAAGAACAATCATGGAAGATTATTGACTGAATTAGAATTTTATAAATTGGAGGAAGTTTGTCATCTGACCAATCTGAAGGATTTAGTGAGATTTGGGTGAGCTTGTAGAGCCTCTGATTATCAACACAAGAATGACACAGTTTGCAATAAAAATAAATTTATTTACAAAAAGATATACAAGAGTACAATATCACACTCACTAAATACTACTAAGGAAAATGGCTAAACTACTAAGAATATTTAATCAATAATCAAATAGAAACTACAAACTACTACACAAATGGACGTTAACAAAATGAATGCCAAGTAGATGAGCAACAGATTGGATGAAGCAATGAATGGGTAATTAGCAGTCTATGGGCGAGTCGATTGTGGTCTTTCTGGATGCTGGCATGAAATAGTAAATAAGCATTTACTATGAATACAGATAATCTGTCTGATGTATCTATCTGTATATGCTGACCCTAGATAAACAGTCTCTGCACAAATATCAATCTCATATAGCAACAACCTAATGCCAAGGCCTTTGGGAAAAGGTTTGGATAGCTTATATTTACGTTTCACTTGGTCGGGTGATCAGTCTGGTGATGGGGAAACATCTTCCACTGGTATACTTCCGTTAGCAGTGGGAGAGACTGGATTGATTTCCAACAGTTGCAGAGCTGCACTGAGTGCTGTGGGGTCTTTGTGTAATGCAGAGAACTGTAGGTCAGATGGTGGTTGATCCGCAGGATCTTCTGTAGGTTGGAGGTACTTGAGTTATGCAGGTCAGGAGCCAAAGTCCTCTGCAGAAGCAGTTGGGCTGCTTGAAGTTCTGTGTGGTGAAATGTTTACTCGCAAGAGTATAACCTTGTTGTTATTCTTCCCTCGTCAGGTCAGAAACTCAGAACAAGAGTTTGTTCACTTGGGAAAGCTTTTATTCCTTTTCGTTGGGGAGGGGAATACTAATCCCCACCTTTCCTGATGTGGGGATGTGTTTGGGTCATAGCATTCCAGGTGTCCGCCCATCATGCCCACCTTTCATCCTGTGGAACTTGTTGCATTGTCCTAAAATATTGTTGCATTGTCCTAAAATTGACCTTGGAAATGCTTTATTTCTTTTTCAAACCGTTCTCAAAGTCCTTGTGGCAGTGTTCTGAACTCGTAGAGTCCAAACTTGATGTGAATTGGTTGAGTTATCACATTTCTGTCTCAGTGGGTGCAATTGCGTTGGCTGAGATTAGCCTGTGATCAATGGGCCGTTGATGTCATCTTTCCTGCTCTCCACCTTTGGCAGTCCTGATTACAATAGTCATTTAGCTGTTGTTGAGGGTCCTATCACACCCTTTTGTCTTAAGCACAGTGGGACAAAAGGATTCTTGTTTTGACGTGTGAACTTCTCTGGTGCCATCATGTCTGCTGTTCACTACAGAGCGAAGCACGCTCTATCAGCCCTCCTCTCCCGCCTTGCTCTTTTCAGGGGGATGGAAGCCAGGAGGCTGCACCTCGTGGATCGGGTCCCGTGGCTGCCAAGGAAGCCCGGCGACTGGTATTGTGGGGATCGCAGCTGGAGTTAACAGACAAGCTTGAGACTGGTCTAACCCTTTCTCAAGTATCGCCTGCTAGCATGTTATTGGCCCGGGCTAGTTCTTAGGAACTGGGCATGACGGCAATTGAGGTAGATGTGTTGAGTTTCTTCCCTCACCCCCACATATGAGTAGCTGGTCGATGTAATGACCCACGGCATGGCCAAGTTGAAGTTAAATTGGTCTGTGGATAGAGAGAGGAAATTGCCTCAAGCAGATTGGACGAGCGATTCCTCATGAGTCATAGGCATCCCATTCCAGTGATCCTTCCTTTCACCCCCAATCTCCATGATGAGTTCTTGGTAAAATTTCAAGGCCCTTTAACAACCAGTTATGTTAATGTTAAGGAGCTTGCTGAACACGGCTATGCAGAGATGTCCTGGGTCGAAGATGCACTTGTGAGCTATCTTGTACCCAGTGCGGTGTCCTCGTGGAAGGCTCCAGCCTTGCCATTGAGACCGTGCCACATGACATCCAGGCTTGACAGCAGAGCACTGCACACCCTGTTGCAGGCTTATCAAGTTGACCTTTTGAAGGATCTTGATTTGGGTGCGGGAGTACCTCAGGAGTTCTTCCGCGCATCAGATCTTGTCCTCTGGCCTACTAAGCAGGTGGCTCGCGCTGTGGGCCGCTCGATTGCTGCTTTGGTAGCCACAGAGATAGGTTGCATATTGCCCCACATTTTCAGTTTATTGCCTCTGGCTTATTGCACTTCCCCTGTAGTCTCACGATTTCTAGAGTGAGTGTCTCCTCTGTTATTTAAGTGGACAGTGTTACACAAATAGGCATTTTCACTGTTAAAGCATGCTGCTCCTTGGTCTGCCGTGCCCTTGAACACTATGGAACCCATGTAGATTGGGAGTAAAAATTAGACTATTGTAACATAAGAAGAATGATGGCGCACATCACTTTTTATTGTTGCCTGTCCAGTACTAGGAGTATGGAGTTGATATTGATGTGCCTCCCTGGTGGCACATAAATAGCAGACCCAGATGAAGAGATTGGGCATTTCACGCTTATTGGGTCCCACTTCTTTTATCTAGTGTTCACTAGTGAACTGGGTATAGAGGCAGTTTTGGTATCCTTCACATCTTATATGGACAAAAGGAGGAAATATGGGCTATTCCGCTGCTTGCGTCCCACACCTCTTTCTGTCTAATACTTCATGGTGCGGGGAGATAAGAGTAGGTCTCAGTATGCTGCTCCTATAAAAGTTAAATGGTGATGAGCGTGGATGATGGGCAACTTGACATCACCTGACCGCAGTAACCAATCAAAGATTGGCATGTAGCACATGAGCTTCAGACACCAGCTCATGTTACAGTGTCTTGTTCCCCTTCTCAGGGAACCATGGTTACAGACTGAGACATTTACTCTGTTAAAAAAAAAAAAAAAAAAAAAAAGCTTTCACTTTTACATTGTTTTTATCTTTTAACTAGAAATTTGAGGAAGAAAAAAAATGCATGGTTTAATAAAAGTGTGATGTTCCAGAAACATTCATACAAGAAATTAGCATTCATTACTTTGCTAATGAAAAAAGCCCACTAACAGATGAATTTGCATTGGCTTAAAGATGCATTGGATTTTGCAAGAAAGGTGCATATACATAAATATTGTACCACTGTATTGAAACTAAATCAAATTGATATAAATTATGGGTGTTCATAACGTATGTTGGCTCTGCATAGATGTCTATTTTCAGGCATTTAGAAATCCATATCATTTGGGCATTACAGAACCAATAATCCCCTTAAATATTCAGTTGAATGCAACTGTGAATAACTGTAACCACAGTTATGATACATTATAAAATATTATAGTATGTTTAGGGTAAATTTGGACAGCTGAGAAAGTTGGACAGATCGCAAATAATGATATGAAATGAGATTAAAATTCTAAAAAGAACAGAAATATATGTTCTTTTCTGATTACAGGTCCAGTCAATTCTGCTGCCAGTCTCCTTCCCAGATATTGTATTGCCCAGCAATGTAGGTTTGAATAGTGCTGTCAAAAATAGAGATTTCAAGATTCAAGATCTCTGACGATGTGGCACCCTCAGGACAGAGCAATAAAAACAAATTTGATATAATGAAACCAAGTTTTATGTGCATTTATATTTTTTTTATATATATATATATATATATATATATACACACACACACACAAAATAATTTATTAGTTATTTTATTGTTACATTTAATTATTACATTTAACTAAATAATATAACATTTATAACATTTGTCTTATTTTTAAAAAGAAATTGATTTAATTGATTCCTTCATTTTATTTTTAAGCTGCACTCCTAGTCCTTCAGACGTAGCATAGAGATATTCTTGGCATGCTATGTAAATGCCTTTGTTGCTGTACTGTTGTTTGTATGGTGGTAAATTCTTTTATAAATGGGTTTTGTAAATTCTCTACGTGTACTTTAGTTAAATTATTTTATTTATTAATAATTTAATAACCAGAACAATTTCCCTTCTCTGATGACCTTATTTCCTGTTTGTACATGAATGTAGTCATTGTTTAATTTTTTATGACAAATTTCCATGCAAAACAAATGATTGCGCAGTATGAAGCATGCTGAACACACATCGTACAGTTTGTGGCATGTGTG
Source organism: Ctenopharyngodon idella (assembly GCF_019924925.1). Classification (NCBI taxonomy): domain Eukaryota; kingdom Metazoa; phylum Chordata; class Actinopteri; order Cypriniformes; family Xenocyprididae; genus Ctenopharyngodon; species Ctenopharyngodon idella. The sequence goes on from NC_067223.1 coordinate 29,725,660, forward strand.
TTCAGCGAAGCCACTATTACACACTTTTGTCACCTAATTATTCCTCAGGAGAGACAATTAGCCACCTTGCGGAAGTGCGCGTTGTGTAACTTGAAACAACCTTGAAACACATCCTCACACACACAAACAGAATGTAATCACTCAGCCACATGTCTGGAGAGAGTCTGATTTAAAAAAAGGCTCAACAAACATGAATGAGTTTATTAAGATGCTTTATTTAATCAGATAATTGTTAATAATAAAAATGCATAAATCATGATTTACTTGTTTGTTTGTTTGTTTGTTTGTTTGTTTGTTTTTAATTTCCACATCAAAGACAAGGTACCAAAAAACAATTTTCACTTCATATTTGATATTTTAAGTAAATGTTTTACAAGGTTATCCAGAAGTACTGCACAGAAATATTGGTAACCCTTTACAATAAGGTTCATTTGTTAACATTAGTTAATGTATTAACTAACATGAACTAACCATGAGCAATACATTTGTTACTGTACATTTGTTACTAATCTTCGTTAACGTTAATGAAAATACAGTTGTTTATTGTTTGTTCATGCTAGTTCACAGTGCATTAACTAATGTTAACAAGATTTTATTAGTGTATTAATGTATTAGTAAATGTTAAAATTAACATTAACAAAGATTAATATGCTGTATAAGTGCAGTTCATTATTAGTTCATGTTAACTAATGAGCCTTATTGTAAAGTGTTACCGAAATATTAAAGAGATCATGCTAAAAGATTAAACTCTCATGTCTGGATCATTTTTCATTTAAATGTAAAATAATAAATTATATAAATTATATTTTCTCTATTTTTGTATTTTATATTCCCCATAACAACATCTTACTGTACTAGGTGTAAAAGGTGTATGTCTTGATTTGCAAACTATTTTATTATTTAAAAAAAAAAGAAAAAAAGAAAGTGTTATTAAAAATATTATTATTTTAATGGTAACATTAAAAAGTAAAGTATACATACATTTGATTTACTTCTATTAAAAATGTACTTCCATTTTTTTTTTTTTTTTTTACATTTAATAAATTTAATGAGAGAAGAAAAAGATACATTAAAGTAAGTCTGGATACAGTAATGAGAAATAGGTGTTGTGTATGATGTAGTAAAAAAAAAACTTTATTGTACTGTATAATAATCTTCCTTTTTTTATATGCAAAACAATTTTTTGATTTTAGAGTTTCATGTTTTTGAGAGATTCACTCAAATATATGGCATTTCTTTTCTTTTTTTCTAAGCACGAAAAGCTCATCGAATCTAGCGTTTCATGTAAAAGTGTCGCAGTTAATGTGTACACAATTACTACAATCCCCATTTCCAAGGCAAGCAAAATAATCACCCAAAATACAGATGTACAGGCATTAATGTAATCACAACTGATTTCTTATTTTTAATGACATTCATAGCAAATAATCACCAAACAGCACATTCAATTATGTCTTTCTCACCAATGATAAATAATTTTAAAGACACAAACTGGAGAGTAATGTAAATTAATTGTTTACAAATAATTAATAAATTAATTGCAAGCATGTTTGCTCTTGAAAAAAGAGCAAAGAGCTCTTTTTTTCAAACTAAAGAGCACAAAAGTAACTGCAGAGCCACAGCTCTGAGGAATGTAAAAGTAGGCAGGGTCTTGAGACACTGAAAAATCTGCAATATGCATCCTAGCGAATGTTTTGCTCAAACATTGCATCAAAACGGTAACTTACTGGTAAATGTTACAAATTCTCATACTGGAGAATTACCAAAACTGATTTACCTGTATTTTTGAGCTCCTGTTACCATATCTTTAAATGGCAAATTACCAATATTTTACCAGTAGCCTAAAGACTGTATGGGTTAACGGGGCTAAATAGTACTACAATTAGTTCTATAATATTTGGCATGCTATTTATTTTAACGAGTAAACAGTATACTATTATTAATTCATAGCTGATTCACAAAAAAAAAAAAAAAAGATTTTAAAATCAATATATTTGGCCTTTATTAATTCTTCACATGAAAAAGGTCCCTTTTAGCTATTCCTGTACAATGCAACCTACACATCCTTGACAAGGGCGTCAATCCTAATTTGATGCGCAGGACCCTATACACAGACACACACACACACACACACACACACACACACACACACACACACACACACACCTTGTTTACGAGGCACATTTTTCATGGATGTGGGTGCGAGAATTTGAATTCCTGGCAGGCATATTTATAAAGGTTATTAAGCGCTTGGCGTAGCATCCATTTGCTGCTGGCGTAACCACGGGTGTGACATTTATCAAGAATGTCCAGCAAAATGTCACGGGAAGAGGAAGCGTCCTACTCTTAATTAGGACCTGAGAGTCTTTGAAGAGTCCTCTTATACAAACTTATGCTCTGGTCTAACCTCCATCGCATATCTCTTTCCATCTTGTTTCTCACTTTTTCCATTCACCCAGCAAGATTCAAAGAGTGTGTGTTAGCAAACTTTGGATAACAATTGATAAAGGGATGGTGGTTAAAGCACAGACAAATGGGGAAGGATGTAGTTCATCCATCAAGCCAACACGAGTCATTGTTTGCAGATTTTAACCTATAGGAATCCTGCTTTCCTCCCATGTGAGTCCTACAAATCATAGAGAACCGCAGGCAGGCCAGAGGTCTGTGCTTAAACTAGATTCAGCTCCAGAGAGGGAGAGAGAGGGGGAACGAACAAGCAAGAAAGTGCAGACAAAAGCTAGTGAGCTGCCTTGCCGACTACATACACAGCTACTCTCTAAATAAGCATCCAAATAAATGAATTAAAAAAATTCTTCATAGACATGATTATAGTTAATTCCATTAGGATGTTGCTAAACTAATGGTGGGATACTACAGTAGTCAACATTTGAAGTGGATCAAAACCTTTCATCAAAGTTGTCCTAAAACCTTCTTCTTAGGACAGTTTAGTTCTTAGGACAACTTTGAACTTTTTTGATCCACTTCAAATGATGATTACTATATATTGGGCATATAAAAATGTAGTAGTGCACAAACAAATATTGGTTAAAATTATTAGTTTTTAATTATACTGAATGATTTTATGAAGTTCGAAAGAAAGAAAGAAAGAAGTTCATAAAGAAATGCCCAAATCAATATGCTTTGTAAATGTTGAGCTCAAAGAGCTGAAAGACTCTCTAAGACTTTGTGCAATGTCAAAATACAAGCGAGATGTTTTGCTGTCACTGTAAATGACATTTTCTGTTGCCCACAGATCAGACATTGCAGATCACATTCTGACAGCTACAACACACTGCATTGTTTTACACAGTAAAATCTCTTTTATGTTTTATGGTTTTAGGTTCCAATTAATATTGTGCATATTTGGTGTTTAAAAATATTTTATGAAATGAGTTGTTAACAATATGGTTGTTGATTTAATTCTGAAAATAAAGATGTAAGTATGGCAATGTGATGTGCACCAACTACACTGTAAGACATTTCCTTTTACTTAAATACATTTTTGTTTGAAATACTGCTATTTTATTATCTATATATACCATTAATCCACCACAATTCATTCCCAATTTTTTGTGCAGGCTAGTCAAGTTGTTCGCCTCCTGTAAACCAGTAACCAGATTTAACGAACCATTTCTTTTTAGATCATGCTTTTGTGCTGTCTTTTTGGAACAAAAAATGCCCCTTCCTAAACTGTTGGTACAAAGGTAAAGGAAAGAAAAATGGCACAGGGCAGAGAGAGAGAGAGAGAGAGAGAAAATCTTCACAAGTTCCTGGACCAAATGTAAATTCTCCAAGAGACTGCTGTTACATACAAAATAAAGTTATGCAAGTGTAAATATTGACTCTACTGACAAGGTGCAGCACACGGTCAATAGATAAATGTTTGGCTTATCACTCGCTGGGCTGTCTCTGCGTCACTTCTTTCCTGTCGAACTAGAATGAGAGATTCTGCAGAGGAAAACAAACGCTGCGGCTGAATACTGATTTTAAACATGGCTGAGCTGTAGTCATCATAGTAAAAATCAGCATGAAAATGATAGCCTTGAACTGCAGTGCTGTTGCAGCAAGAACTAGTTAATAAAAGTAATAAAGGAGTTAATGGACTATGTGGTGTCCAAGAGTAATTAGTTGTCTGTCACAGCTTTCCATTTTCAGCACTTCACATCGCATTCATCCTACAAATGATTGCTTTCACAATATGGAGATGCAAAACTGCATTTTGACAAAGTTCACACTATCTATACTGATAGTAAAAAATAAAAAAGAAATAATAAAGGTATATAAATAATATACACATGTATAATATATATATATATATATATATATATATATATATATATATATATAAAAAGACAAGCTTGTATGTATAGGTAAGCTATATACAGCAGAGTAGAATAGAATTTACAGTGAATGGAATAACAGAGGTAGGTTATTGTCAAATAAATATAAGTGTTATTGTACATTTCTATAATTGCACAGTGGGAACATTTAACTGTTCATGATGTAGATTGCTGGGGGAAGAAACTTTTCTTGTGCCTGGTTGTTCTGGTCCTCAATGCTCTGTAGCGCCGGCCGGACAGCATCAGTTCAAAGATGGATGTAAGGGATCTGCACCAGACAGCCAGCTGTTCAACCTCTTGCCTATATGCAGACTCGTCACCATTGTGTATGAGGCTGATGATGGTAGTCTGGTAGTCTTCAGAAGTTTGACAGAAGGGTCTTTGGCAGTGCAGTCATTGGTGTACAGGGAGAAGAGCTGTGGGGAGAGCACACATCCCTGGGGGGTGCCAGTACTGATTGTGCAGGTGCTAGATGTGAATTTCCCCAGTCTCACTAGCTGTTGTCTATCTGTCAGAAAGCTTGTGATCCACTGACAAATAGAGATAAGGACAGAGAGCTGGGTTAACTTAGTTTGGAGGAGTGCTGGGATGATGGTGTTGAAGGCCGAGCTGAAGTCCACAAACAGGATCCTTGCATAAGTCCCTAGTCTGTCCAGATGTTTCAGAATATAATGCAGTCTAGAGTTGTCAAAAGTACTGACTTCGGTACCAATCAGTACTGATATTTTAAAAATGTGATGCTTTGAGCACTGTTGAGCGGATATGTAAACACCTCTGATTGGCCATTGTGTTCAGGGCTCATCAGATATGTCTGTGATTGGCTACAATGATCAACGCACAAAACCATTTGAAAACACACGGAAGTGTTTGAATTTGAAAGCGCTTTGAAAGTGTAAGCGGGAGCGTTTGAAGGCAGGCATCTATCAGTGGACTCGTCCGCTGATAGACACCTGCTTTTAAACGCTCCCGTGTGTATCTGTGCAAGCACTTGGTGAAGAGCATTATTGATGACTATTTACAAAGATTTTGAAGTGTTGATCATTGCAGCCAATCACAGACACATCCAATGAACTGTAAACACAATGGCCAATCAGGTCACACAGTGCTCAGTCACATTTTTAAAATTCTAGTACCGACTTGATACCGAAGTCTTTACTTTGGCAACTCTAATGCAGTCCCATGTTGACTGCATCATTCACAGCCCTGTTTGCTCGATAAGCAAACTGCAGGGGGTCTAGCAAGGGTCCAGTGATGTCCTGTAGGTGTGCCAGTACCAGAGAGCAACAGGTCTGTAGTCATTAAGTCCAGTGTTTTTTGGGTTTTTGGGGGATGGGGATGATGGTGGAGCATTTGAAGCAGGAAAGGACTTTGCACAGCTCCAGTGATCTGTTGTAGATCATTGAGAAGATGAACGCCAACTGGACAGCACAAGCTTTTAGACAGGCTAGTGAGACACCGTCTGGGCCTGGTGCTTTCTCTGTCTTCTTTTTCTTGAAGACCCGACGCACATCCTTTTCACTGATCTGAAGTGCAGGAGGGGGGAGAGTGGCATTACTGGAGGTGTTGATGGTTGTGCAGAGAGACCGTCAGAGTGGGTGTGGGGTGTGAGACTGGGATTTTCAAATCTGCAGTAGAAATCATTCAGGTCGTCGGCCAGTTGTTGATTCCCTACAGAATTGGGGGATGGTGTCTTGTAGTTTGTGATGTTTTTCCACAGGCCTTTCCTTTTCCAGGCCTTTCCACACTGACATCAGCATAACAGTGAAAACTAATGCCATGCTTCCTAATGATATTTCCCTAGGGTAGCATGTACAGACTGAAAAGCAGCGGTCCTAGTACGGAGCCTTGCGGTACTCCATACTGAACTTGTGATCGATATGACAACCTCATCTTCGTTTACTATTACAAACTGATAACGGTCAGATAAGTATGATTTCAACCATGCCAATGCAATTCCACTAATGCTAACATAATTTTCAAGTCTATTCAAAAGAATGTTGTGGTTGATAGTGTCAAATGCAGCACTAAGATCGAGTAACACTAATAGAGAAATACAGCCATGATCCGATGATAAGAGCAAATCATTTGTAACAAATCAAATCATTTATTTCTAAAAAGGAGCATAGTTGTGAAGATACTGCCTTTTCTAGTATCTTTGACAGAAAAGGTAGATTCGAGATTGGCCTGTAATTGACTAATTCTGTAGGATCAAGTTGCGTTTTTTTAACAAGAGGTTTAATAATAGACAGCTTAAAAGTTTTCGGTACATTTTCCTAATGACAAAAAATGAATTGATGTTAAGCAGAGGATCTATGACCTTTTGAAGCATCTCTTTCAGTAGCTTAGCCAGTATAGAGTCTAACATACGTGTTGTTGATTTAGATGATTTAATGAGTTTAGACAATTATTCCTCTCCTATAGCAATGAATAAATGAATTAAGTTTTTCTTCAGGGACA